>NC_080380.1:65133858-65275598 GCF_014773155.1 Arachis stenosperma
CCACACCCAGAACCACCACCTCAATATACACCATGTCTATATCCATCGACCCGAGAATCACAGGAGCATCTCAAAGAAACGGTGGAAAATTTTCATGCAACCCTTCACCAACTGGAGTAAGCAATCAATCAATTACCTTCCCGACGTTCAGACACACAAGGAACCCCAATGGCTTCATGTGGAGAATCTACTGAAGAACACAGCATGAAGGAGAAGCTAGAAACTCAGGTGGACAGTGAGCAGCATGACTTTATATTGGAACAATTAGAGGAAGCCGTAATCGTTGAAGAGGAAGAAGTGGTCGAGGACTTAGGAGATGCAGAACATCCATGGGAACCTCAAGTCATAGAACCCCCGTCTAAGGAGTTTGAATTTGATGTTGAGGAGGGTGTACAACCTCCAAGGCATATCATGGTTGAAGACTTTGAAGGGGATGATCAAGAGATGGATTCAATCATTGATGAATTCTTATCTACAATTGAATCTTCTCCCATTGGACTTGACATGGAGATTAAAAAAGAAGAAGCACAACCTCCCATGCCCTTGGTGAACAATGAAGAAGAGATCGAATTGGAAGAAAGCTACCAAGAAGAAGAGGTTGATATTGAAGAAGCTTGCAAAGAGGTTGAAGTTGTCAAAGAGGAGTCCAAAAGAATGGAGCTGGAGATCACCTTGCCAAGGTTATTGGAGACCTCTCCCCCAAAGCCATCACCATCCATCCCTTCATTCAAGTGGGTAAATCTCTCATCTCTAAGCTTAATTAGCCCACTTGAATATGCTTTGCTTGAGACGGATGGGCAACTTAGAGCTCTTTGTGGCTATAAGAGCAAGCGGGAGATGGTTAGTGGTAAGAGTTATCATGTAAGGTTCAATATGGTTGCATGCTCCAAATTGAAGTTTAAGGTTTAGTGTAAAGCTCAATTAAATGGGTTTAGGAAGTTGTTTGGATGCCTTAGTGAGAATTCGGATTTCCTGCCACCCGGATGGAATCATGATGATCAATAAGAAGATGGGTACAAAAGCAAGGTTTGGGAATTCAGTCCAGCAATCAACACTCTTAGGGCCTTATCACTTGCTTCAACTTGCTTGAAGGCTCTTTACGCCTAATTTGGGATCCCGGAGCCTACTGGAATTACAAACTCTGGTGGGGATTCCTGGATGAGTTCAAGCACAAGCCTCCATGAAAAGGAGCTCGCCAAATGTCCAACTTAAGGACTTTAACTAAAAGTACTAGTTGGGAGACAACCCACCATGGTATGATCATTCTTTTTCAGTCTTAATTTTATTTTGTTTTGTTTTATTCTTAGTTTTATTTTATTCTATTTTTCTTAGTGTTCATTCATAATGTCTGCATCAGTATCTGCATTTTGCATTCTGCATACTGCAAATAAATAAATAAATAAATAAATGGCAGAAAGTTACGTGGGAGTCATGCAGAAAGTGTGCCAATCGCACAAGCATCACCACGCGCACGCGTGACGCGCACGCGTGACCTTGGAAAATCGACGTAAAGAGGTGTCAGGCTGAAAGTTGTGATGGCCTGGTGCGGGAACCATCCCTAAGGCACAAATTCACCCACGTGTACGCGTCCCTGACGCGTGCGCGCCATTTTCAAAATACTGACCACTCCACGAACGCGTCAATGACGCGCATGCGTCACATGTTATTTTGGCACACACTCCAAGACAAACAGAGAATTGTGCGAGTGCCATGTTGCCCTCACGCTAGTAGCACAAACACGGTCAGGCGTACGCGTGACCGATGCTTACGCGTCACCTTCCCAATTACGCGATTCACACGTACGCGTGGAGCACGCGTGCGCGTCGACAGAGCTTCATCACCAGATCCACGCCACCCACTTTTCTTATCTTTTCTTTTCTAATCCTAATTTCTTTCTTCCTTTCATCTTCATTGTTACTTCTCATCATTATTCTCTTTCATTCTATTTTTCTTTATTACATTTGCATACTTTCATTTATTGCATTTTCATCCTGTGCATGTTTTATTTTCTTTTCTAAATTTATTATTTTACCATTGGTGTTCTGATGAGGGGACATTTTATACGATTTTTGGGGGTAATTTCATGTAGATTTTAGTATATTTTAGCTAGCTTTTAGTAGATTTTTATTAGTTTGTAGGCAAAATCGTATTTTTGGACTTTACTATGAGTTTGTGTGTTTTTCTGTGATTTCAGGTTTTTTCTGGCTAAAATTGAGGGAGCTAAGCAAAAATCTGATTCAGGCAGAAAAAGGACTGCTGATGCTATTGGATTCTGACCTCCCTGCACTCGGAATGGATTTTTTGGAGCTACAGAAGTTCAATTGACAAGAACTTAATTGGGTTGGAAAGTAGACATCCAGGGCTTTCCAGCAATATATAATAGTTCATACTTTACACGAAGATAAATGATGTAAATTGGCGTTTAACGCCAGTTCCATGTTGCATTCTGGCGTTGAACGCCAGAAATAGGTTGCAAGTTGGAGTTAAATGCCAGAAACAGGTTACAACCTGACGTTTAACTCCAGAAATAGCCCAGGCACGTGAGAAGCTTATGTCTCAGCCCCAGCACACACCAAGTGGGCCCCAGAAGTGGATTTATGCACTATCCATCTTAGTTTACAAATTTTCTGTAAACCTAGTTTACTAGTTTAGTATTTAAAAAACTTTTAGAGACATATTTTTTATCTTATGACATTTTAGATCTGAACTTTATACTTTTTGACGGCATGAGTCTCTAAAATCCATTGTTGGGGGTGAGGAGCTCTGCAGCGTCTCGATGAATTAATGCAATTATTTCTGTTTTCCCTTCAAACATGCTTGTTTCTATCTAAGATGTTCATTCGCACTTCAATATGAAGAAGGTGATGATCCGTGACACTCATCACCATTCTCAACCCATGGATGTGTGCCTGACAACCACCTCTGTTCTACATTAGACTAAATGAGTATCTCTTAGATTCCTTAATCAGAATCTTTGTGGTATAAGCTAGAATCCATTGGCAGCATCCTTGAGAATCCGGAAGGTCTAAACCTTGTCTGTGGTATTCTGAGTAGGATTCAGGGATTGGATGACTGCGACGAGCTTCAAACTTGCGAGTGTTGGGCGTAGTGACAGACGCAAAAGGATCAATGGATCCTATTCCGACATGATTGAGAACCGACAGATGATTAGCTGTGCTGTGACAGAGCATTTGGACCATTTTCACTGAGAGGATGGGAAGTAGCCATTGACAACGATGACGCCCTACATACAGCTTGCCATGGAAGGAGCCTTGCATGTATGAAAGTGAGAAAGCATTATGTTGCAGGAACTCAGAAGATAAAGCATCTCCAAAACTACAACATATTCTCCAACATATTATTTAATCCATGCTCTCTTATTTATTTGCAAGTCAATTGATAACTATAATTGGTATCCTGACTACGATTAATAAGATAACCATAGCTTGCTTCAAGCCAACAATCTCCGTGGGATTCGACCCTTACTCACGTAAGGTATTACTCGGACGACCCAGTGCACTTGCTGGTTAGTTGTGCGGATTGCAAAAAATGTGATTGCAATTTTGTGCACCAAGTTTTTGGCACCGTTGCCGGGGATGATTTGAGTTTGAACAACTGACGGTGAATCTTGTTGCTTAGATTAGGAAAAATTAGTCTTTTTGGTTTAGAGTCACTAGAATTGCATCTTTTATTATCCCTTTAAAAAAATTTGTTTTTCAAAAATATTATTTTTCTTTATTAATTTTTAGTTTTTCTGTGAGTTTACTGTCCTGTTTTAAGTTTGGTGTCAACTGCATGTTTTTAAAAATTTATGCATTTTTCAAAAATTCATGCATGTGTTCTTCATGATCTTCAAATTGTTCTTGTCAATTTTTATTGTTTGATCTTTGGTTTGTCTTGTTTTGTGTCTTTTCTTGTTTTTCTTGTGCTTTTTCAAATTTTTAGTTTTCAAAAAATTTTTATTTATCACGTTAAATTTATAGCTTAGTTCGCTAGAGCATTGGTTTATGTTCTTGGGTGGTCCATCAATGATCTTAAGGGCATTAGCCCAGCCAGATGCATGCACAAGATCCTATTGGAGGGTAACGCTAAGCCAGTGGTTCAACCATAGAGGCGGCTATATCCAGCCATGAAGGAGATGGTGCAGAAAGAGGTCACTAAATTACTAGAGACTGGGATTTATTTATCCTATTTCTGATAGCCCCTGGGTAAGCCCTGTCCAAGTCATCCCTAAGAAGGGTGGCATGACAGTGGTTCATAATGAAAAAAATGAACTGGTTCCTACAAGAACAATTATAGGGTGGCGTATGTGTATTGATTATAGAAGGCTCAATACAGCTACCAAAAAGGATCATTTTCCTTTACCATTCATAGACCAGATGCTAGAAAGACTAGCAGGTCATGAATACTACTGCTTCCTGGATGGATATTCATGTTATAATCAAATTGCATTAGATCCCCAGGATCAAGAGAAAATAGCATTCACATATCCATCCGGAGTATTTGCATACAGAAGGATACCATTTTGGTCTGTGCAATGCACCTGCAACCTTTCAAAGGTGCATGCTATCTATTTTCTCTGATATGGTGGAAAATTTCTGGAAGTCTTCATGGATGACTTTTCAGTATTTGGAGACTCATTCATCTCCTGTCTTGACCATCTAGAACTTGTTCTAAAGAGGTGCCACGAGACTAACCTGGTTTTAAACAGGAAAAAATGTCACTTTATGGTGACTGAAGGAATTGTCCTTGGGCACAAAATTTTGAACAAGGGAATAGAGGTGGATCAAGCTAAGGTAGAGTTAATTGAAAAATTACCACCACCTGCCAATGTTAAGGCAATCAGAAGCTTTCTGGGGCATGCAGGATTCTATAGGAGGTTTATAAAAGGTTTTTCAAAAATCCCCAAATCTCTGAGTAATCTGCTAGCTGCTGACACGCCATTTATCTTTGATAAGGAGTGTCTCCAGGCATTTGAGACTCTGAAAGCTAAGCTGGTCACAGCACCAGTCATCTCTGCACCAAACTGGACATTACCATTTGAACTGATGTGTGATGCCAGTGACCATGCCATTGGTGCAGTGTTGGGACAAAGGCATGACAAGCTTCTGCACGTCATTTACTATGCCAGCCGTGTTTTAAATGACGCACAGAAGAACTACACAACCACAGAAAAAGAGTTACTTGCAGTGGTCTACGCCATTGACAATTTCAGATCTTATTTAGTAGGGTCAAAAGTGATTGTGTACACTGACCATGCTGCTCTTAAATATCTACTCACAAAGCAGGATTCGAAACCCAGACTCATCAGATGGGTGTTGCTTCTGCAAGAGTTTGATATAGAAATAAGAGACAGAAAAGGGACAGAGAACTAAGTGGCAGATCACCTGTCTCGAATAGAACCAGTAGAAGGGACGTCCATCCCTCTTACTGAGATCTCTGAAACCTTGCCGGATGAGCAACTTTTTGCCATTCAGGAAGCGCCATGGTTTGCAGACATTGCAAACTACAAGGCTGTGAGATTCAAACCCAAAGAGTATAGTAGGCAACAATCAAAGAAATTGATCACAGATGCAAAGTACTATCTTTGGGATGAACCATATCTCTTCAAGAGATGTGCAAACGGAGTAATCTGTAGATGTGTGCCTAAAGAAGAAGCATAGAAGATCCTATGGCATTGCCATGGATCACAGTATGGAGGATATTTTGGAAGTGAGTGAACAGCCACAAGAGTCCTCCAAAGTGGCTTCTACTGGCCTACTCTCTATAAAGACTCCCCAGTGTTTGTACTTAATTGTGACAGTTGCCAAAGATCTGGCAATCTGCCTCACAGTTATGCCATGCCTCAACAAGGGATCTTGGCAATTGATTTGTTTGATGTATGGGGTATTGACTTCATGGGGCCTTTCCCACCATCATACTCAAACACTTATATTCTAGTGGCAGTGGATTATGTATCCAAATGGGTGGAAGCTATTGCAACACCCACTAACGATACTAAGACAGTGCTAAAATTCCTCCAAAAACACATCTTCAGCAGATTTGGTATTCCTAGAGTACTAATCAGTGATGGGGGCACTTATTTCTGCAATAAACAGCTTTACTCTGCTTTGGTTCGATATGGAGTTAGCTACAGGGTAGCTACTCCATATCATCCACAGACAAATGGGCAAGCTGAAGTCTCTAATAGAGAACTTAAAAGAATCCTGGAACGGACTGTGATTAACTGTAGAAGGGATTGGGCAAGAAGCTTGGATGATGCTTTGTGGGCATACAGAACAGCATTCAAGACTCCTATAGGAACTTCTCCATACCAACTTGTGTATGGAAAAGCCTGTCACTTGCCAGTGGAACTGGAACATAAGGCCTATTGGGCAACCAGATTCCAAAACCTTGATGCCAAGTTAGCTGGAGAAAAACGATTGCTCCAGTTAAATGAGCTAGAGTAATTCAGACTCAACGCTTTCGAAAATGCAAAAATTTACAAAGAGAAAGCAAAAAGATGGCATGATAAGAAGTTGTCATCCAGAGTCTTTAAGCCAGGGCAGAAAGTTTTGCTGTTTAATTCTAGGTTCAGATTATTCTCCGGGAAATTAAAATCCCGGTGGAGAGGTCCATATGTGATTACAAGTGTGTCATCATATGGATACGTGGAGCTTTAGGATAATGATTCTAAAAACAGTTCATTGTTAATGGACAGAGAGTCACACATTATCTTGAAAGCAATTTTGAGCAAGAATGCTCAAAATTGAGACTTGATTAAAGCTCAGTAATAGTCCAGCTAAAGACAATAAAGAAGCGCTTGTTGGGAGGCAACCCAGCCATTAACAAAGCTTAATTATTAATTAATTAATTTTTACAGGTTTATGTTAATTATCTTCAAAGGTAAAATAGCAATTGCCTGAGTTCACAGAGTTACAGAAGGATTCAGAGGATAAAACAGCAAAAAAAAAAGCTCACTGGTGCAAAAAAGCCAGTAAGAGCTGTTTTGGGCATTGAACGCCCAAAAGATGCATTTACTGGGCGTTCAACACCAGTAGAGATAGCCATCTGGGCGTTAAACGCCTGAAAGAAGCACCTTCTGGGTGTTGAACGCCAGATTTACAGTGTCTTGGGCATTCAGAAAAACGTCGAGTGACAAAGGAATTCCTGGCGTTTAACGCCAGCCAGAAGCAACAGCTGGGCGTTAAACGCCCAGGAGAAGCTACAAATGGGCGTTAAACGCCTAAAACATGCGCGTTTGGGCGTTTAACGCTAGGATTATGGGGAGGAGGGGAATTCATTTTCAACTCAAATTTCTTTCATTTTTCATGTTTTAATTCATGATTTCTTGCATAAACATGTTACAAATTCTCAACTTTCAACTTCAAAATGCAAAAAAATTCTTAATCCTAAAAATATTTCTTCATTCTTCTTCAATCTCTTTTCAAATCTTTTTCAAAACTCATCTATCTTTTTTAATTCTTGTAAAATCTTTTTAATTTTTTCTCAAATCTTTTTAAATTCTCATCGTATCTTTTGAATTTTGGAAATTTCCTCTCCTTCTATTCCTCTCCTTTCCTTTCTTTTGCTTGAGGACAAGCAAACCTCTAAGTTTGGTGTGTTTTTCCGTGATCACTGAGCTAAAACTCATCAAAATCATGGCACCTAAGGGAAAACAAACCACTTCAAGAGGCAAGAAAGAGAATATTCCAAAACCACTTTGGAATCAAGAGAAGTTCTTAACCAAAGAACATGTAGACCATTACCACAAAATAATGGGTCTGAGATCAGTGATCCCAGAAGTTAAATTCGATCTGAAAGAAGACAAATATCCGGGAGATACAGAAGCTGAAGTGCCAGAAGCTGTCTCTTGAAGGACCAAACACCCCACAGGTTGAAGGAGCACCCATCATCTTCCAAACTAAAGGTTGTTGAGTTCTAATCTTAGCCTTAACTCTGTGATAATTATTCTTATTAGGAATTTACCTTAGAAGTTATATATGAGTAGTAGTAATTAGTATATCTATTTTGATTTTATCTCCAATTAAGCTATAATTTATTTTACTCATTATCATCAAACATGAATAAAATAGTAGATTTTTAGAATAAAGAGGCAATGTTTTTTTTCCGAGTTCTTAATAAGGAAAATTCTAATTATTTATATGTGGTGGCAATACTTTTTGTCTTCTGAATGAAAGCTTGAACAGTGCATATTTTTGATATTGAATTTTATGAATGTTAAAATTGTTGGCTCCTGAAAGAATGATGAAAAAGAGAAATATTATTGCTGATCTGAAAAATCATAAAATTGATTCTTGAAGCAAGAAAAAGCAGTGAAAAAAAAAAGCAAAAGAGGTAGAAAAAGCCAATAGCCCTTTAAACCAAAAGGCAAGGGTGAAAAGTATCCAAGGCTTTGAGCATCAATGGATAGGAGGGCCCAAGGAAATAAATCCAGGCCTAAGCAGCTAAATCAAGTTGTCCCTAACCATGTGCTTGTGGCATATAGGTCTAAGTGAAAAGCTTGAGACTGAGTGGTTAAAGTCATAATCCAAAGTAAAAGAGTGTTCTTAAGAACTTTGGACACCTCTAATTGGGGACTCTAGCAAAGCTAAGTCACAATCTGAAAAGGTTCACCCAGTTATGTGTCTGTGGCATTTATGTATCCGGTGGTAATACTGGAAAACAAAGTGCTTAGGGCCACGGCCAAGACTCATAAAGTAACTGTATTCAAGAATCAACATACTAAACTAGGAGAATCAATAATACTATCTGAACTCTGAGTTCCTATGGATGCCAATCATTCTGAATTTCAAAGGATAAATTGAGATGCCAAACTGTTCACAAGCAAAAAGCTACTAGTCCCGCTCATCTAATTGGAAACTGAGCTTCACTTAAAACACTGAGATATTATTGCTTCTTAATTTCTTTTTATCCTATTTTATTTATCTAGTTGCTTGGGGACAAGCAAAAGTTTAAGTTTGGTGTTGTGATGAGCGGATATTTTATACGCTTTTTGGGGGTAATTTCATGTAGATTTAGTATGTTTTAGTTAGCTTTTAGTAGATTTCTATTAGTTTTTAGGCAAAAATTATATTTCTGGACTTTACTATGAGTTTGTGTCTTTTTCTATGATTTCATGTATTTTCTGGCTGAAATTGAGGGAGCTAAGCAAAAATCTGATTTAGGCTGAAAAAGGACTGATGTTGTTGGATTCTGACCTCCCTGCACTCGGAATAGATTTTTTGGAGCTAGAGAAGTCCCATTGGCGTGCTCTTAATTTGGTTGGAAAGTAGACATCCAGGGCTTTCCAGCAATACATAATACTCCATACTTTGCTTGAAGATAAACGACGTAAACTGGCGTTTAATGCCAGTTCCATGTTGCATTCTGGCGTTGAACGCCAGAAACAGGTTGCAAGTTGGAGTTAAACGCCAGAAATAGGTTACAACCTGACGTTTAACTCCAGAAACATCCCAGACATGTGAGAAGCTTAAGTCTTAGCCCCAGCGCACACCAAGTGGGCCCCAGAAGTGGATTTTTGCACTATCCATGTTAGCTTACCCATTTTCTATAAACCTAGTTTACTAGTTTAGTATTTAAACAACTTTTAGAGACTTATTTTATATCTCATGACATTTTAGATCTGAACTTTATACTTTTTGACGGCATGAGTCTCTAAACTCCATTGTTGGGGGTGAGGAGCTCTGCATCGTCTCGATGTATTAATGCAATTATTTCTGTTTTCCCTTCAAACATGCTTGTTTCTATCTAAGATGTTCTTTCACACTTCAATATGAAGAAGGTGATGATCTGTGACACTCATCACCATTCTCAACCCATGGACGTGTGTCTGACAATCACCTCTGTTCTACATTAGACTACATGAGTATCTCTTAGATTCCTTAATCAGATTCTTCGTGGTATAAGCTAGAATCCATTGGTAGCATCCTTGAGAATCTGGAAGGTCTAAACATTGTCTGTGGTATTCTGAGTATGATTCAGGGATTGGATGACTGTGATGAGCTTCAAACTCGCGAGTGTTGGGCGTAGTGACAGACGCAAAAGGATCAATGCATCCTATTCCGACATGATCGAGAACCGACAGATGATTAGCCATGCTGTGACAGAGCATTTGGACCATTTTCACTGAGAGGATGGAAGTAGCCATTGACAACAGTGATGCCCTACATACAGCTTGCCATGGAAGGAGCCTTGCATGTATAAAAGTGAGAAAGCATTATGTTGCAGGAACTTAGAAGACAAAGCATCTCCAAAACTCCAATATATTCTCCATTACTGCATAATAAGTATTATTTAATCCATGCTCTCTTGTTTATTTGCAAGTCAATTGATAACTATAATTGGTATCCTGACTAAGATTAATAAGATAGCCATAGCTTGCTTCAAGCCAACAATCTCCGTGGGATTCGACCCTTACTCACGTAAGGTATTACTTGGACGACCATGTGCACTTGCTGATTAGTTGTTCGGATTGCAAAAAGTGTGATTGCAATTTCGTGCACCATGTTCAAATGTTCTTATTCAACTATTGTTTCTTTTCCGGTATTATTTTGGTGCTTAGTGACTTGTTCTACACTATTAGGTAATATTACTTAAATCAATGCCAATCTTTTATGATACTTGTATTCCTTTTGCATTGATATGAACATATACTATCTTTCATGACCCACTCTCCCCCATTGTTGTAAATTTTTGCACTATTGATATGCCATTTGCTTCTACTATTTCCTCACTTGCATGTTGTAGCTACCATGTAGTTGAGAGCCTACTTATTATTTGGCATTAGCCCACTTAGATTTTATTTGTTTTTATATTTTTATTTGTGGGTTATTCTCCTTCCTTTTTCTCTTCTTTCAGGCTGGCCACCAAGGAAGGGAAATGGAAAACTTTTAATTGGGGCAAACAACAAGTCCATCTGCATAATTCACTAAAGAAAGAGCATCAGTTGGAGCCACCTATCCACTTGTACATCTTAGCATGCACCAAGGACGGTGCAATCTTTAAATGTGGGGAGGTCGATACCGACTTCTGTGGGTTTGTTATTTTATTCTCAACTCCAATATTTTATTTTATTTGTTAGTTCATTGTTGCATTTGTGATGCATGAAAACTTGTTTCTTAACAAATTTCTATTCGGCAAGTATACCGAATTGTCGTCAAGTAAAATTCACAATAGAGTGAGGTCGAATCCCACAAGGATTGATTGGTCAAGCAACTTTAGTTAGAAGAATATGCTAGTTGAGCTAAACAGAATTTAGATTGAGAACTTGCAGAAATTTAAATGACTGGAAAGTAAATAAGAAAAATTAAAGTGCAGAATCTTAAATGAGGATTTGGGGTAATGAGCATGAAAATAAATGGCAGAAAGTAAAGAGAGCGGGTAAGATCAGAAATGGGGTAATCATTGGGTTCAGGAGATGTTGCATTCTCCGGATCAAGTTCATTCTAATCTCTTCCTCAATCAATGCATTCATTGATCTCCTTGGCAATCTTAAATGATTGGATCCAAATTCCTTGACAATCCAATCTCTCTAAGTTTGAACAACTGCCCAATTCCTTGATTTAATTGCTCATGGGAAGAGATGAAGTGTGGTCACTGATTATACCACATGCATTTCCAAATCAAAGTGTTGGGAGGATTACATGTCACTATATCCGCCCAAACCCCAATTTGGTCCAACATGAGAAAGCATTTCTAGCATGATCTCCTCATCCCTTTTTCGAAGCCTTAAAGGAGATCCAATTATGGAGAGTTTCTTTTCCAAGACAACTAACCAATTGAATTAAGATCGAAAGCTTTCTAGTAAGATCAAGAGAAAAGAAAGAAGAAGAAGAATGAAAACTATAATTGATCCATGAAATTACAACAGAGCTCCCTAACCCAATGAAAGTGGTTTAGTTGTTCATAGCTCTAGAAATGAAAAATGGCAGAAAGGAAGAATCCATGCTAAAAGTGAAGAAAAGTAAATCTATAGAGAGTAGTTCCCAAAACTGCCAAGCTTCCCTATAGTTCAAAACTACTCCTATATATACTACTCCTCTTCATCTTCTAGTGAGTTCTTCAAGTTTTGGATGTGGGTTCTGGATCTTGAGTTGAAGCAGTTCTCAACTTTAGTGGGCCCAGGTTGCAGAGAAATATGAATTAGGCTTGGGTATTTAGTGAGATTAACGTTGAGTGCCATTGTGGGTTCGAGAACGTTAGTGGCATTCACTTTTTCCACTAACGTTCCACCCTTATGTACCCACGTTAACTCCAACGTTAGTGGTCTTAACGTGACCACTAACGTTGCCTTCTCAATTTTTGGCCAACGTTATTGGGACTCACTTTTTCCAATAACGTTGGCTTATACCCCTTCGCGAACGTTATTGGGAATCACTTTTCCCATTAACGTTGCTTAGTGCCTTTTGCTCCTACGTTAGAGTTCACGTTAGTGTAGCTAACGTGACTCTTAACGTGGGTGTGTCTCACCTTCGAGAGCGTTAGTGACACTCACCTTTATCACTAAGTTAACGTGGCTCTTAACGTAGTAGTGATGCCATCTTCCAACGTTAGTGACAAAAGTGAGTGTCACTAACGTTGGCTCTTTGATCTCAACTCCACGTTAACTTTCACGTTAAATCGCTAGTTGGTCCAACGTTAGTGACAAAAGTGAGTGTCACTAACGTTGGCTTTTGTTTTCCTCTTCCAGGTTAGAGTTCACATTAACTAAGTTTATGTGACTCTTAACGTGGATCATTGCCAAGTTCTCCAACGTTAGTGGTGTTCACTTTTACCACTAACGTTGGAGGAAAACGTTATTGGTGTTCACGTTTTCTCTTAACGTTAGAGTTCCCTTTTGCTTCTACGTTAACTACCACGTTAACTTAGTTAACGTGGCAAGTAACGTGAGCTATGGATGGCTTCGCAGGCGTTATTGGTGATCACTTTTCTCATTAACATTGTAAGCTTTTTACCATTCCACGTTAGTGTTCACATTAACTAGGTTAACGTGAATACTAACATAGTTCTTCCTTTGCTTCCTTTGCCCTGAAATCAAGCAATTAAAGTGCATCAAAGCTCTAGCCAAAGTCATGAGATTATGCATCATCAATTTATCATGAAATTCTAGCAAAATTCGGATGAAATCAAGCAACGTTCACACTAGTTGCTTGAATCAAGGTATGAGTGTATTTTCATCCAAAACTTGTCTTATTCACTAAGAAAATGCATGAAACTACCCTAAAATAGTAAAGAAAAGGTCAGTGAAACTGGCCTAGATGCCCTGGCATCACAACACCAAACTTAAAGCTTGCTTGTCCCTAAGCAAGTACTGAAGCATAAGAAGAATGAAATGAAAGAGCAAGAACATAAAATAGAAGTAGAATTCCTGGTTTATGGGGTTTCATGCATAGCAACTTAGGTTCCTCCCCTTTAGGTTTCAAGCCTTTATCAACTCCTTGGTCACTTTCTTGATTGCATCCTTTGAGACTTCTTTCTTATTGATCCTCCCTTCTTTTTTTTTCAAAGTTTATTTTTCTTTTTGCTAAGTGCTTTGTAAGAGGGCGACTCTTTATGATAAGCTTTCAGCCAACACTCCCAAACCAACTGGTTTAAGGTGCTAGGTGTTAAGACACCCCTAAGGACTTACTTCCTCAAGTCTCTTTCCCTCATACATACACACCACAAGCACATGGTTTGTTATTTTTCCTTTCTTGAGACCTTAGTGTCTAGCACCTCTTTGGGTTACTAAGTGTTCTATAGCAAAGGTTACTCTAGATAGTGGACTTTCAGCTGATAATTCCGGATTAGTTAATCCAAGTTACCAAGTGATAAGGCACCCCTAAGAGCTTATTCATCCAAGTATATCCCTTGTACATAAACACCACAAACACATGCCTCAATTTTGAAACCCCTGGTGCCTAGCATTGTTTCTTATTGTGTTTATTTATTTTTCACTTTTATTGCTCTTCCTCTTTTCTTATTGGGATCTTATTGTTTAGTTAGTCTCAAAGGGTGTGTCTCAAACATATGACTCAGGATAGATAGTTGCTTTCTTTCCTTATTTGGTGAACCAACTTAGCTTACTAATCATCCTACCACAAACATTCAGAATGTACTTCATAACATAACTCCACTCTTGTTCTTTTCATAACATTTTCTTTTTGATTAACTTAAAGAGACAAGCATACAAGTAAGAAAGATGAAAGTGAACACTCAAGACATTAAGCTAGCACATTTAACCTAAGCAATGAAATTTAAATGCAGAATTGAAAGTCCTAAACTACTCATGGAAGCATGTTCTATTTCATACATTAATTTCCTTATTTAAAGCTTTGAAAAAGGTAAACTAAGAAGGAACTTCACCACCTTTAATAATCATGTTCCTTTGTCTTGGGATCCTCCTTGACTGCTTGAATCTCCATTCCCCTTACGCTTTCCTATCAGCTTTTTCCAGAAACTAGCATCCTCCATCTTCTTCTTTAATGCTTCCTTTTGCTGTTTCACCTTTCCCTCTTCTTGCTCTGTTAAGTTCTTGCGAACTGCCTCATAACTTGGGATGTCAGGGTGCAGGTTATGCATATGCTCAGTTATATAGTTTAACCTTGCCTGAGTGTTGATGCTGAATTCTTTTCGATGCAGTTGCCTTCCTTCATTGAGCACACTGAATTCATTGAATGCTTTCATCTG
Organism: Arachis stenosperma; assembly: GCF_014773155.1. Lineage (NCBI taxonomy): Eukaryota > Viridiplantae > Streptophyta > Magnoliopsida > Fabales > Fabaceae > Arachis > Arachis stenosperma. Next base: position 65,148,529 of record NC_080380.1, read on the forward strand.
AGCCATCTGGCGTTGATTGAGTTCGTGGAGGCGTTTATCTTGGCTTTCTTGCCTTTCAGACACTTGATTGATGGCTTGAGTCAGCTGAGAGTAGTGCTCTTGTTGTTGCTCCATTAGCTGTTTTTGCCATTCCCCTTGTTGATTCATCCAATTTGTTAGCATTTCCTCTTGATGATCCATTATCTGAGATTAAAACTGTAACTGTTTTTCTTATCCTTCCATGTGTATTCTTGATAAATCGTCAATGGCTCCTCGAATGTGACCCAAATTGATGTTGGTTGGGTCATGATACTCTTCTTGATGATGTTCTGTTGGTTGGGGTTCTTCTTGGAGAGGTGATAAACCCCATTTTGACGGTTTATCTTGTATTGATTTTAAGGGATTTTATCACCTTTTACCCACATTTATTCAATGAAATAGCATGGTTTTGTGATTGTCTCCTCATTTGACTTTCCTTTACTACTAGTTAGAGGATGATTTAATGAGATTAATCCTTGCCAATTCTCATATTGTGGTTAGTGATTAGGATAGAGATCCTTGACCACCAACCCTTGCCAAGACCCTTTTAGGCCTTAGTTTACTTTCTTGCCATTTATCTTTCATGCTTCATATCAAAACCCCAAAATAACTCACAACCAATAACAAGACACTTTATTGTAAATCCTAGGGAGAACGACCCGAGGTTTAAATACTTCGGTTTATAGATTTTAGGGGTTTGTACTTGTGACAAACAAATTTTTGCATGAAAGGATTATTGATTGGTTTAGAAACTATACTTGCAACGAGAATTCATTTGTGAAATTCTATACCGTCAAAAACCCAATCATCAAGAGGTTCCCTTCCTGATGTCCTCTTCCTTAGATGGGGTCTTTTCTGCTGTTGAGTTGGTGTCAGAAGCATTATGCGTTGAAGTGTAAGTGACCTCCCAAGACCTACCCATATTGGATTACTGTCCTGGAAGACTACCTTGGCTTTCGTGCATAATCTGAAAATGGTGCTGGGATACCAAAGTCTAGCACCTGAATCACTCTTCTCTACTGATTCTTGAATTCCCTCAGCTATGATTTTGTGCACATTGATGCCGCCAACCTTTATTAAGCAATGTACCATAGTGGCTCTAGCGATGTTGACCTCAGAATTATTTGCAGTTGGGAGGATGGATCGTCTCACGAGCTCAAACCATCCTTTGGCTTCCGGGGTGAGGTCCCCTCTTTTGATGAACAGGGGCCTCCCATCCGAATACCTTTCCCAGTCAGACCCCAAAAGACATATGTCGCCCATAATTTCTTCTACTTCATGATCTTTGGGGCCATTATTTATTCTTTCTTGATAGCCGAGCTCAACAAAACGTGGTGATTTCAGTTGGAGAACACTTGTTATGGCATCTGGGCTGAAATCGACCTCTGTTCCTCTTACGTAACTCTTGAAGGTGGGGTTTGGTGGACGAAATTGTGATCATCAACAATGGCTCCAAAGACTTGGTGTTCTTAAACATGAATTACACTTTGTCACAACTCCGCACAACTAACCAGCAAGTGTACTGGGTCGTCCAAGTAATACCTTACGTGAGTAAGGGTCGATCCCACAGAGATTGTTGGTATGAAGCAAGCTGTGGTCATCTTGTAAATCCCAGTCAGGCAGATTTAAATGGATTAAGAGATTATTGGTTTAAATAATGATAATAAAATAAATAGAAAATAAAGATAAAGTTACTCATATAATTCAATGGTGGGAATTTCAGATAGGTGTATGGAGGTGCTGTGTTCCTTCTGAATCTTTGCTTTTCTACTTCTTCCTTCCAGTTTTTTATCACTCCTTTCTATGGCAAGCTGTATGTAGGGCATCACCGTTGTCAATGGCTACATCTCATCCTCTCAGTGAAAATGGTCCAAATGCTCTGTCACAGCACGGCTAATCATCTGTTGGTTCTCAATCAGGTTGGAATAGAATCCCGTGATTCTTTTGCATCTGTCACTAACGCCCAGCCTTCAGGAGTTTGAAGCTCGTCACAGTCATTGAATCCCGAAATCCTACTCGGAATACCATAGACAAGGTTAGACTTTCCGGATTCCCATTAATGCCGCCATCAATTCTAGCTTATACCACGAAGATTCTGATTAAGGAATCCAAAAGATATGCGCCCGGTCTAAGGTAGAACGAAAGTGGTTATCAATCACGCGTTCATAGGTGAGAATAATGATGAGTGTCACGGATCATCACATTCATCATGTTGAAGTGCAACGAATATCTTAGAATAAGAATAAGTCGAATTAAATAGAAAATAGTAGTACTTGCATGATCCCTAATGATTTTGGTGCTCTTATCCTTAGTTGCTTCCAATAATTGTGTGGAGAAAAATGTATCTCCTGAGGTATCTCAGGGAATTTTTGATGAGGGAATTCCTCATGCTCTCTTGATGTGCATTCAAATGCTCTATTACTGAGCTATGGACCCTTGAGATGAATCTCTCCATCTCCCATGACTCAGAAGTGGAAGCAATTGTCTTCCCTTTTTCTTCTTCTTTTTTTTTTTTGAGGTTTCTCTGGCCTTAGGTGCCATCAATGGTTATGGAAAAGTAAAAAGCTATGCTTTTACCACACCAAACTTAGAATGTTACTCGCCCTCGAGCAAAAGAAGAAAGAATAGAAGAAGAAGAAGAAGATATGGAGGAAAAGGAGAGAGGTGTGTATTCGGCTATGTAGGGTTGGTTTGGGTGGGAAAGAGATGATGGGTGTGAGTGGTGAAAAGGTAATGGGGAAGAGAGATTGAGGTAATTGGTGAAGAAGAGAGGATGAATGTTGAAAAGAGGGGAGAATATGGTAGGTGGGGATCCTGTGGGGTCCACAGATCTTGAGATGATCCTGTGGTGTCCACAGATCCTGAGGTGTCAAGGATTTACATCCCTGCACCAATTAGGCATGAAAAATGCCTTTGCATGCAATTCTGGCGTTTAAACGCCGAGGTGATGCATGTTCTGGGCGTTCAACGCCCATGTGCAGCATGTTTCTGGCGTTGAACGCCAGTTCCATGCTTGTTTCTGGCGTTCAGCGCCAACTCTCCTCAGGGTGCATTCCTGGCATTTGAACGCCAGGATGTTGCTTGTTTCTGGCGTTCAGCGCTAAATCCATGCTCTGTTATGGCGTTGAACGCCAGCCAGATGCTCCTTACTGGCGTTTAAACGCCAGTAAGTCCTTCCTCCAGGGTGTATTTTTCTTCTGCTATTTTTTATTCTGTTTTTAATTTTAATATTTTTTTCGTGACTCCACATGATCATGAACCTAATAAAACATAAAAGAACAATGAAAATAAAATAAAATTAGATAAATAAAAATTGGGTTGCCTCCCAACTAGCGCTTCTTTAATGTCACTAGCTTGAGAATGGCTCTCATGGAGCCTCACAGATGTTTAGAGCATGATAAGGGCCTCCCAACACCAAACTTAGAGTTTGAATGTGGGGGATTCTCAACACCAAACTTAGAGTTTGGTTGTGGCCTCCCAACACCAAACTTAGAGTTTGATTGTGGGGGCTTTTTTTGACTCTGTATTGAGAGAAGCTTACTGTGCCTCTTTTCCATGTTTACAGAAGAACACCCTTGGATCTTAAATACAAGGTAGTCCCCATTCAATTGAAGGACTAGCTCTCCTCTGTCAACATCAATCACAGCTCCTGCTGTGGCTAGGAAAGGTCTTCCAAGGATGATGCATTCATCCTCCTCTTTCCTAGTGTCTAAGATTATGAAATCACCAGGGATGTAAAGGCCTTCAACCTTCCTAACACGTCTTCTACCAATCCATAAGCTTGTCTTACTGACTTGTCTGCCATTTGTAATGAGAATATGGCAGGCTGTACCTCAATGATCCCTAGTTTCTCCATTACAGAGAGTGGCATAATATTTATGCTTGACCCCAGGTCACATAGAGCCTTGTTAAAGGTCATGGTGCCTATGGTACAGGGTATTAGGAATTTGCTAAGATCTTGTTTCTTTTGAGGTAATGTTTGCTGAACCCATGTATCTAGTTCACTAATGAGCAAGGGAGGTTCACCTTCCCAAGTCTCATTACCAAACAACTTGGCGTTCAGCTTCATGATAGCTCCTAAATATTGAGCAACTTGCTCTCCAGTTACATCTTCATCCTCTTCAGAGGAAGAATAGTCTTCAGAGCTCATGAATGGCAAAAGGAGGTTTAATGGAATCTCTATGGTCTCTATATGAGTCTCAGATTCCTTTAGGTCCTCAATAGGAGACTGCTTCTTGCTCAGAGGATGTCCCAGGAGGTCTTCCTCACTAGGATTTTCGTCCTTTCCTCCTTCTCTGCATTCGGCCATATTGACTATATCAATGGCCTTGCACTCTCTCTTTGGATTCTCTTCTATATTGCTTGGGAGAGTACTAAGAGGAGTTTCAGTTAGTTTCTTACTCAGCTGACCCACTTGTGCCTCCAAATTTCTGATGGAGGACCTTGTTTGACTCATGAAACTTAAAGTGGCCTTAGACAGATCAGAGACTATATTTGTTAAATTAGAGGAGCTCTGCTCAGAATTCTCTATCTGTTGCTGAGAAGATGATGGAAAAGGCTTGCTATTGCTAAACCTGTTTCTTCCACCATTATTAAAGCCTTATTGAGGCTATTGTTGATCCCTCTATGAGAAATTTGGATGATTTCTCCATGATGAATTATAGGTGTTTCCATAAGGTTTACCCATGTAATTTACCTCTGCCATTGCAGGGTTCTCAGGATCATAAGCTTCTTCTTCAGAACATGCCTCTTTAGTACTGTTGGATGCATTTTGCCATCCATTCAGACTTTGAAAAATCATGTTGACTTGCTGAGTCAACACTTTGTTCTGAGCCAATATGGCATTCAGAGCATCAATTTCAAGAACTCCCTTCCTCTGAGGCGTCCCATTATTCACAGAATTCCTCTCAGAAGTGTACATGAATTGGTTATTTGCAACCATGTCAATAAGTTCTTGAGCTTCTGCAGACGTTTTCTTTAGGTGAATGGATCCACCTGCAGAATGGTCCAATGACCTTTTGGAAAACTCAGATAGACCATAATAGAATATATCTAATATGGTCCATTCTGAAAACATGTTAGAAGGACACTTTTTAGTCATCTGCTTGTATCTTTCCCAAGCTTCATAGAGGGATTCACCATCTTTTTGCTTGAAGGTCTGAACATCCACTCTAAGCTTGCTCAACTTTTGAGGAGGAAAGAATTTATCCAAGAAGGCCTTGACCAGCTTATCCCAGGAGTCCAGGCTATCTTTAGGTTGTGAGTCCAACCATGTTCTAGCTCTGTCTCTTACAGCAAAAGGGAAAAGTATGAGCCTGTAGACTTCAGGATCTACTCCATTTGTCTTGACAGTCTCACAAATCTATAAGAACTCAGTTAAAAATTGATAAGGATCTTCAGATGGAAGTCCATGAAACTTGCAGTTCTGTTGCATCAAAGCAACTAATTGAGGTTTCAGCTCAAAATTGTTTGCTCCAATGGCAGGAATTGATATGCTTCTTCCATCAAACTTGGACGTTGGTTTAGTGAAATCACCAAGCATCCTCCTTGCATTATTGTTGTTGGGTTCGGCTGCGATCTCCTTCTCTTGTTCGAAAATTTCAGAAAGGTTGCCTCTGGATTGTTGTAATTTAGCTTCTCTTAGTTTCCTCTTCAGAGTCCTTTCTGGTTCTGGATCAACTTCAACAAAGATGCCTTTTTCCTTATTCCTGCTCATATGAAAGAGAAGAGAAAAAGAAAAAGGAAGAGGAATCCTCTATATCTGGACAAAGAGGATCCCTATTATTAGTAGAAGAAGAAAGGAATAAGAGTGGAGAATCCAATCACAAGGGTGAGGATAGAGGCAGTGATTGAAGATGAAGAGAGGTGAAGAGAAGTGTTAGTAAATAAATAAATAAATAGAAGAAGAGAAGAGAGAGAGAATTCGAAAATAATTTTGAAAAAGTAGTTAATGATTTTCGAAAATTAAAGATGAGATAGAATTAAAATTAAAATTTTAAAACAATTAGTTAATTAATTAAAAAGAATTTTGAAAAAGAGGTGAGATATTTTCGAAAATTAGAGAGGGAGAAGTAGTTAGGTGGTTTTGAAAAAGATAAGAAACAAACAAAAAGTCAAATAGTTAGTTGAAAAAGATATTAATCAAATTTGAAAAGATAAGAAGATAAGAAGTTAGATAAGATATTTTGAAATAAAATTTTTGAAAAAGATAAAATTTTGAAAAAGATATGATAAAAATATAAGATAAGAAGATATGATAAAAAGATAGGATTGAAAAAGATTTAATTTTTAAAATTAAAATTAATTACTTAACTAACAAGAAACTAAAAGATAAGATTCTAGAATTTAAAGATTGAACCTTTCTTAACAAGAAAGTAACAAACTTCAAATTTTTGAATCAATCATATTAATTGTTAGCATAATTTTGAAAATTAAGATAAAATTAAGAAAAAGATTTTTTTGAAAAATATTTTTAAATTTTCAAAAATCATAAGATAAAAATGAAAAAGATTTGATTTTTGAAAAAGTTTTGAAAAGATAGGATTTTTAAAATTGAAAATTTGACTTGACTTGTAAGAAACAACTAATTTTAAAAATTTTTGACTAAGTCAACTCAAATTTTTGAAAATTATGAGAAAATTAAGGAAAAGATATTTTTTATTTTTGAATTTTTAATTATGAGAGAGAAAAACAAAAATATGACCCAAAACATAAAAATTCTGGATCAAAACACAAGATGTATGCAAGAACACTATGAATGTCAAGATGAACACCAAGAACACTTTGAAGATCATGATGAACATCAAGAACATATTTTTGAAAAATTTTTGATGCAAAGAAAACATGCAAGACACCAAACTTAGAATTCTTTAATGCATGGACACTATGAATGCAAAAATGCATATGAAAAACAACATACAAAACAAAACAAGAAAACATCAAGATCAAACAAGAAGACTTGTCAAGAACAACTTGAAGATCATGAAGAACACCATGAATGCATAAATTTTCGAAAAATGCAAGAAAAATGTTTTTAAAGCATGCCATTGACACCAAACTTAAAAATTGAGTCAAGACTCAAACAAGAAACACAAAATATTTTTGGTTTTTATGATTTTATGATTTTTTTTTGTATTTTTATTATTTTTTTCGAAAATTATATTTTTGAAAAACGAAAATAAAGAAAAAAAATTTTTGAAAGATTTTTTGAAAACTTTTTTGAAAGGAAAGTAAAAAGAAAATTACCTAATATGAGCAACAAGATGAACCGTCAGTTGTCCATACTCGAACAATCCCCAGCAACGGCGCCAAAAACTTGGTGTTGTTGCCGGATCAGAAAAACTTGGCGCTGTGGTTGCACGTAATTGTAATTCAAACAATCCCCGGCAACGGCGCCAAAAACTTGGTAGACGAAATTATGATCATCAACAGTGGCTCCAAAGACTTGGTGCTCTTAATCATGAATTACACTTTGTCACAACTCCGCACAACTAACCAGCAAGTGTACTGGGTCGTCCAAGTAATACCTTACGTGAGTAAGGGTCGATCCCACAGAGGTTGTTGGTATGAAGTAAGCTATGGTCATCTTGTAAATCCCAGTCAGGCGGATTTAAATGGATTAAGAGATTATTGGTTTAAATAATGATAAAAAAATAAATAGAAAATAAAGATAAAGTTACTTATGTAATTCAATGGTGGGAATTTCAGATAGGTGTATGGAGGTGCTGTGTTCCTTCTGAATCTTTGCTTTTCTACTTCTTCCTTCCAATTTTTTATCACTCCTTTCTATGGCAAGCTGTATGTAGGGCATCACCGTTGTCAATGGCTACATCCCATCCTCTCAGTGAAAATGGTCCAAATGCTCTGTCACAGCACGGTTAATCATCTGTCGATTCTCAATCAGGTTGGAATAGAATCCCGTGATTCTTTTGCGTCTGTCACTAACGCCCAACCTTCAGGAGTTTGAAGCTCGTCACTGTCATTCAATCCCGGAATCCTACTTGGAATACCACAGACAAGGTTAGACTTTCTGGATTCCCATGAATGCCGCCATCAATTCTAGCTTATACCACGAAGATTCTAATTAAGGAATCCAAGAGATATGCACCCGGTCTAAGGTACAATGGAAGTGGTTGTCAGTCACGCGTTCATAGGTGAGAATGATGATGAGTGTTACGGATCATCATATTCATCATGTTGAAGTGCAACGAATATCTTAGAATAAGAATAAGTCGAATTGAATAGAAAATAGTAGTACTTGCATTGAAACTTGAGGTACAGCAGAGCTCCACACCCTTAATCTATTGTGTGTAGAAACTCCACCGTTGAAAATACATAAGTGATGAAGGTTCAGGCATGGCTGAATGGCCAGCCCCCAAACGTGATCAATAGTCTCCTCAGATGAATAATAAAATAAAACTAAGACCAAAGATCCTTAATACACTAGTAAAAAGTTCTATTTATACTAAACTAGCTACTAGGGTTTACAGAAGTAAGTAATTGATGCATAAATCCACTTTCGGGGCCCACTTGGTGTGTGCTTGGGCTGAGCTTGATCTATCCACGAGCTAAGGCTTATCTTGGAGTTGAATGCCAAGTTGTAACGTGTTTTGGGCATTCAACTTTGGTTCGTTACGTGTTTCTGGCGTTTGACTCCAGAATGCAGCATGGAACTGGCGTTGAGCGCCAGTTTACGTCGTCTAATTACAAATAAAGTATGCACTATTAAATATTGCTGGAAAGCTCTAGATGTCTAATTTCCAACGCCGTTGAGAGCGTGCCATTTGGAGTTCTGTAGCTCCTAAAAATCCATTTTCAGTGCAGGGAGGTCAGATTCCAACAGCATCAGCAGTCCTTTGTTAGCCTTCTTATCAGAGTTTTGCTCAGGTCCCTCAATTTCAGCCAGAAAATACCTGAAATCATAGAAAAATACACAAACTCCTAGTAAAATCCAGAAATGTGAATTTATCATAAAAACTAATGAAAACATCCCTAAAAGTAACTAGATCATACTAAAAACTACCTAAAAGTAATGGCAAAAAGCATATAAATTATCCGCTCATCAGGGTTCATAGTCTTATCTTCTCTAAGCACATTTGCATAAAATTCCTTGATGAGGTTTGCATTAATTCTTGTCTCTGGATTGGTGAGCCTTTTCCAACCTCTTTGCTCAATCCTCTCCCGAATTTGTGGACATTCATCTTCGTTGAACTGGAATGTTGACTCAGGCAGTATCTTTTTGTCCTTTATTCGTTCAAACTCGAGCTCATGGAAGGCTGTTTTGAATCACCCGGTGTCAAAGGAAGGATGCTCCATGGGTTCCTTTCCTCTTCGTCTTTTGAAACTTGATGATGCCATGCAGGATAGTTGATATATTGGTCAATCTCAAGATGGCTAGGAAGGTATATATGAAGCCCTTGGTGGAGGATGATTTGTGTATGCCCGAAAGAAGGGAGTGGGAAGGGTGAGAATTTGAAGTGTGTACGGAGAGGTTGTGTGAATGGGTTTATATAGAAAGATGGCAATTGATTGAAGGGTGTGGATTGATGGTGTTGTTTGATAGTGGACGGTTGGGGTTTTAGGATTGAATGAGCACAAGGATCACCTCCTTTATGGGGGTCTTGGTTCGGTCTTCAAAATTTTCCACTCCCAATGTTGCATGGCAATACTTCCAAGGACATTCCCCACGAAGACAAGTGTGAAATTCCCTTGGTGTAGTGGCCAAATCTCCCTTCCTCAATTGTCCTATCAAGTACCATCAATGTCCTTTTTGATTCCCTATACACGAAGAAAAATTGCAAATGGTTAATTGAAATTTTTGGTGGGAAAATTTAAAGTGTGAGCTAGCTAACAAAAAATATATATATTTTTTTTTTAAATGACTAAATGTTTTCCATGAATGTAAATCAATCATCAACTCAACCCCCCTTTTGCATGCAACGTGGTACACCAAACTTGTTTGTGATCATATGATACAACAAGTTTGGGGGAAAGGAATTTTATCTCATAAAGTATGTTCAGGCCTACTTGGTGTGCCTTGAACACCAAATTTATTATGTACTATACGCTACATGTAAAGGAGTTTTATATTTGTTGTCAAAGTTGAATTAAAAATCCATGAAATCTGCCTTATTACTATTATTAGAAATTTAAGAGAGAGGGTATAGAACATGGGTTGCCTCCCATGGAGCGCTTCTTTAGCGTCATTAGCTTGACGTTTGGCCCTTGTCAAGGTGGCTGATACTGCTTGAAGTCTTCTCCTCTTACAGTGAACCTATGTCCATTGGCTTTGTTGATAAGTTCCATATGCTCTAAGGACAAGATTTTGTTGATAGTGTACACAGGAGGCAGCTGAGATGGAATAGTGGGGAGGTGAGGTGGTAGAGATAGAAAGTATGTAGAAATCACTTCATCACCTGGCGAGAAATTTTCTGTAGGAATTTTCTTATTTCTCCATCCCCTTGGAACTTTCTTCTTTGTATCTCTTGATGCTCGCTTGCTTTCTATAGATTCTTTCTCTAAGGGATCCTTGTTGTTGACTCTGCATGACTCTGGCGGTTCCGGTTCCCTTTGGATCACCCTTGAATGTGGTTCTTCCTGAATATGTGGCTTTCCAACCCATGGGATTTCCAGTTGTGTTGTTTGTGCTTCACTGCTTGTTTCTTGCATCAGTGCTTCATTCTGCTCTTCTCTTGATTCTTTGTTTTCTTGACTTGCTTCTTGTGGGAGGTTGAAAACATTGAAAGTAAGTTGCTCATCATGTATTCTCAGTACTAGCTCTCCTCGCTTTACATCTATGAGTGCTCTGGCTGTGGCTAGGAATGGTCTTCCCAGAATGATGGGATAAATAGGATTCTCATCCATTTCCAGAACAACGAAATCTGTCGGAAGATAGTAGCTCCCAACCTTCACCAGCACATTTTCAACCACTCCAATTTTTATTTTTTAGTTTTGTCAGCCAATCTGATAATTACATCAGTAGGAGTTAGTTCATTGATTTGGAGCTTCTTCATGAGGGAGAGAGGCATTAAGTTGATGCCTGCTCCCAAGTCACAAAGCCCTTTGTCAATCATTCTTTCTCCTATGGTACAAGGAATGTGGAAACTCCCTAGATCCTCCTTCTTTGTGGGTGGCCCTGGTTGAATGAGAGCACTGCAATCCCTGTTCATCTTTATTGTTTGTCCACCCTTCAATGGACTTTTTCTGGCTAGTAGCTCCTTTATATACTTGATGTAGAAAGGCATTTGCTGGAGGGCTTTAATGAATGGTATATTTACATCAAGAGATGCAAACATATCAAGGATGTAACATCCCTTCCAGCAAAATACCTTGCTTAAGTCAGGGTATTTCTACTAGAAAGAACGTTACGTGACCTTTTCTAATATTAACTACTTAATTAATGAGCCTTTGTATCGATTTCGCGTTTCATTTTTAAGAAAATGCCAGAAAATTTTGTTTTTATTAATTAAAGACATGTATCAAGGATAAACATTGCAAATAGTAATAACAATCACAGAGGTATTATTATTAGTAATTCTTATATATAGGAAGTCATATAAACCCAAATACAATACCTACCCCTCTGATAAAATAAAACTTCAAAGGAAAAGAGCGAGGGGACTCTATGAAAGCAATTAAAACCATAAAGGAAGACTACTAATTGCTTGCAGCTTCAAATTGCGTCTTCAAACCTGTGTCACTGAAAGGGTGGAAAATTTGGGGGTGAGAACCAAACCACATGTTCTCGGTAGAGGTCGAGAATGCCGTGAAAGTAAAGAATAAAACGCAAATAGTTAATTTCATTCAGAGACATCTAAAAGAAAATTAACCTTCTTTAAAAGTATTAGTTAATTATTCAAAATGCCAGACCCATATTTTCTTTATAAAACTCTTAAAAGTTTCCTAGACTGTATGAATGACTAATTTGTTCCAAGCATAGGTTCATTAAGTCTATGCTGAACCAGCTTAATCTTTCATAATTTACTAAACCTCAAACACAAACCAATCACGGCCTCAGGCCTAAGCAATTCAATCAACATCCAATTCACCACAATCCAGTCAATCAGTTACAACCACAAGTAATGAGGTTCAAACACAATCAAGAGCAATTACATCAAGTATAGCAATTAGCAGTTAAACAGAATTATTCACTTAGGCAAACCAATTACAATATACACACCCAAACAATGTCACATAGATGCATATGATGAATGTCTAGTCCTAGTGCAGGCCATGAGCTCATGTGTCGGTTAGCACCTGCATTCCCGACATTTATCCGGTCACGAGTTCACGATTTCCCGAATACGATTTTCCATTCAAATAAATGCGCATATAATTATTAGCTGCTCTATTGAGACAGCCTCTGCTTTCTACTCGCAGGAAATATACTCTTGGGAACGAAAAATTGTTGTAGGTATCCTAGTTTCCCTACAGAAGCTCTTGTGAACGGAAAATTGCTGTAGGTATCCTAGTTTCCCTACAGAAGCTCTTGGGTTGCTTTAAGCAGTGAATAAGCAAACAATATCTCTTGGGTTGCCTCAAGCAACAAAAAAGCAAATAATATCTCTTGGGTTGCTTCAAGCAACAGATAATCATACAATAAGTACTTTACTCTTTCCTTTTTCTTTCATAATTGCAAATACGCAAGCGGGACAAGACCCACGCCCTTGCCAACAATCTCATATGCCAGATAATCTTTTCTTAAAAGAATCATTGAAGTTATTATCATTAAATAAACCTTAAATATTGATTTTGATTAAGTCCTTATACTTTTATAAAAATTCGGACATAATCTCCTTTGAAAATAGGACTTAGCCACCCTTACGGGTCCCAACCAAACAATTTACCAAACTCTTTTCAACCTTTCCAATATCAATTCAATTCAGAAATAAGCAAATTCCAATATTGAATCAGCCATATAACGCTAAGGTTCATCTTTAATTTTATGAACTCATAACTCTCACTCAAGCATTCTCAACACCTTATCTTCTTTTCTGTTTTTAATATAGCAAGTGAACTCGGAATTGTGCAAACTTTATGTCCAGGCGTTCCTCTTGAGATAAGCTTTCTAACAAACCAAATATCATAATTTTCTGGTTTCTCTAGCCCTAGGAATAAAGGAAAAACCAAGACTGCTCTGCAGTGCGTAAAACCAGAAAAACAGCAGCAGCATGTGACATTCAAAATTCAATATAAAATCCAAGTTAAATCCAATGACTTTGAAAATTAATACAGTTCAACTTCACTCATCCAAGTTTCTTTTCCAATTGGTTTCAGGTCAATATCATTTTTAATGAAGAAGTTATATAACCTAGAAGTTGACTAATTTTCTGCAGAATTCTGTTTTAAAAGTTAATGAACTTATCTTCTTCCAAGTCCCATAACTTACTCATTAAAACATGGATAGCCCTGAAATTTAAGTCACATATGCTAAACATACTTAGTTTTCACTCCCAATTGGTTGCATCTCAATATCATTCCAGATTCAAAAATTATAAAGCCTCAAAGTTACTGACTTAGAAAACAAAGCCTGACTTTTATTGCATAATACATCTTTCTTTGAAAATCCAAATCTTTAAAACCACAACTCTAACAATTCTAAATTTTTATAAAATCAAAGTGTTAAACCCAAAGTTTCATTTAAAATTGGTTCCATTTCAAAATGCAAACTCGAGAATTTCTAATAGAGGAAACAAGTTGCTGCTGTGTTAAACGCTTAGCAGAAAAAACCAGATTTGACATCCATAATTCAAAAATTCACCATAAACCATAAACTTAGTGAAAAAGTCTCAAATTCAGCAGTCCAGTTCCCTATATTCCCAAGCTCAATCCGGACTTGGTCCCACGCAATTCCGATAATTGCAGAAATAGTTATAGTTTTTCAAAGTTTCCGGCTTCCTTTAAAAATAATGCAGAAAATCAAGTTTTACATTTTAACTTTGAAAAAATCATAACTAGTTCTATAATTAATTCAAACTTCTCAAAATTGAGTCTCAACAACAACTTTTATTATACTTTACTCAGCCTTTACTCTTATACCATTTCGATTATCGTTGAATAACTATTTCACTTCCAAAGTCACTTTTTAATTTCAAAAATCAGATTTTCAGCAATCTATTTAGTATTCAAAATCCAACCCTTCAAAACCCCTCAAACAATTCCAACTCAACCACCAACCAAGTTCATTAACATTACAATATACCAAATAACAACTCAATGGCAACAAATCCAACATAACCCATTAAAATTCAGGAATCCTCAACAATTAGTCATCAAACAATTCCCAATCCACATAATCAATCAATATCACTAATCAACAATTCCAAATCACAATTTCAGCCACAATTCAATATTCACATAGTCAATCAACTACTCACAGGTATTAAATCTATTTGCAGTTATTCAATAAACCTTGTAGGCATTCTTAAATTGAAATCGTTTTAAACCCCCTACCTCGATGTCGCAATCGCATACTTTAACGTAACAACTCCCTTCCCTTTTAGTTTCATGGCAACAGCAGTGACTCTCACGCAACTGGAACGGCAGAAGCAGTAACCAGAATAGCAGCATTGTTAATCATCACGGCAGTGATCGGGGTTGTAACCAAGCAAAGGATTCAAATTGGGTGGAAATTAAGAGCAATCACAGCCCTGGAAATTTCAAGACAGGGCACATACCAGAATCAACTCAAAACAAGTATAGCAGTGACAATAAAATGTGTTATTAGACAATGATCAAGGAAAAGATCAATCCAGAATTAAAGTAGCATCAGACTCACCAATAGCAACTCTAACAGATTCATAATAGCATCAACGCCGGTATTCCAAATAATAGCAGTAGAGAAACAGGTGCAGCAAAGGGGCATGAACGACGGGGTCGACTAGGATCCAGATTGACGATGGAGACAACAATACAAAACAGGAACATACACTATTGTATTCAGAATGAAAATATAGTAGAGAAATAAAATCGGGAAGTAGAGCACGAGCAAGAGTGTTACAGTTTCAAGAATGGAATTGGGAACGCAGGGGAAGCTGCTGTCGGGTATTTCAGTGGCGCCTCCCTTCAAGCTCAATGATGATTGAACTGTGACGGCGAGCTCCCTTCAACGGCAGCGCTAACGGCGGTGCGCGGCGTTGGCAGTGACGACTCCAACACGGTGACAAAGGCAGAGCTTCTTCTCGGTCAGCGGCTTGCAGCTCACAGTTTCCTCCCAACGTCGTTCTTCCTCTCCTCTTCGTGGTTCTGCTTCCGACGGTGGTGACACGTGTGACGGGCTCCACGGCTGCGCGGTGCAACCTCCTCCCTCTCCGTCGCGAGTTCGTCCCTCTCTCTTTCTCCTGACGCTCTTGATGACGACGGGCTCCAAGGTGGCAGCAGGAAACTCGAAGGCGTTCGTTCTCCACAGCGACAGCAGTGAGACGCCGGTGATGGCGGGATGGACGGTGGCTGGACGACAATGTGGTGTAGTCCCCTCTCTTCCTCTCAGCTCCCTCAAACGCTCTCCTATCCTCTGTGTGTGTGTGTGTCTGCGTTTTGGGAGAAAGGGGGTAAGGGGTTAGGGTTTGTGAATTGGGGAAATTAGTGTATCTGAATGAATTTTGGGATTTTGGGATTTAAGGTTAGAAATTAAGATTTTATAAAAGAATATGGATAGATATGAATAGATATTTTGATAAAATTGAAGAGTAGAGTAATTTTAAAATTAAATATACTCTATTAAAAATATATAAGAACATTATTTATCAACATATTGCTAAGTTCAATCAATTATTTCTAATTTTACATTATAAAATAAGCATATTAATCACATTTTTATTAAATATAGTTTAAACTCAATACTAATTATTCAAATTAAATGATATAACCTTTTATTATTTTTCTATCACCGAAACTTTAATTTCAATTTATAAAATATCTAATTATAATAAAATTACTTAAACTTTAAGTATTTATAAAAATTCATTTAATCATTCCTAATAAATAAATCTCCTAGAGCTCAAAGTAATAAAATAAACCATAATTTATTCATAATAGAAATTACTTAAATTAAATTATATAATACTTCCATCACTAAATTTTATTTCCAAAGCATATGAAATAACCAATTATAAAAATTACATAAGAATATTAATTAACTTAAACTCCAAATATTAATAAAACTAATTTAATTATTCTTAATTGACTAATTTATAAAATAAGATATCAAATTAATAAAATAAATCGTAATCCTTTCAGAATAAAAGTTACTTGAATTAAATTATACAATCCTTTCTAATTTTTCAATTACTAAAATTATACAAAATATTCTATTATAGAAAATTACTTAAGAATCTTATTTGATTTAAAACGAAATTATCTCTGAATCTATTTAATTATCTCTAATAAAATAATTTCTAAAATTATAAAGTTTAAACTCAATAAGGTAAAATCACAATTTATTTATATTTAGATTTTTCAAAAATGCAGGATGTTACAAAGGAACCTTGAATACATTCTCCCTGCTACACCACCTTTAAGCCTGTGGGGAAAAGGTGCATATGGGTTCAATACCTCCTTCTTCTTTAGCTCTTCCTTGGATGTAGGTTGAGTTGTATAGCTTCCTTCCTCCTGGCTTTCCTTTTGATTATTTTGGAGGTGTTCTACTCCATTCATACTCCCCTCATCACTTGTCGTTATCATTTTGCATTCTTCCCATCTCACTTTCTTTGTTTCTCCTATTGGATTCTTCTATGTATCACTAGGGAATCCATCAGTGGGTTTGGGAATTTTTTGAGATAGATGCCCTACTTGGGACTCCAATCTCTTGATGTTTTCTCATTGGTTCTTGATATTGGCTCGCACTTCTTCCTTAAACACTTTGTTGTCTTGGACTTCTCTGCATAAGTTTTCAAGTAGAGCCTCAATCTTTGAGAGCCTATCATCTGTTATTGACGATGGGTTGAGATTAGGTGGTTGAGAAGGGTGGTTAGATGGATGTTGGTAGGATCTCTGTGAGGTGTGTTGATGAGTTGCATTGTTATTGGAGTTGAGGTTGTGGCGTCTCTGATCTTGCCCTTGGTCTTGTTGGTTTCCCATCCAAAGTTGAGGTGATTTCTCCATCCAGAGTTGTAAGTTTTGGAGTATGGATCATGGACTTGTCTAGGTGAGTTTCCAACATAGTTGGCTTGCTCCGAGTCACCTTCTTCTCCTATGTTTACTCCTTCTTGAGCTGACGATGAGGTGATGGCTGCTACAACTTGGTTCTCCTCCACCTTTTTGGTAAGATCTGCTAGCTGCTTGGTGATCATCTTATTTTGAGCTAACAATGCATCCATGTGGTTCAGCTCCATTACTCCCCTGGTGTTACTTCTTTTGGAGGCATAGAAGTAGTCATTTTCAGCGACTGTTTCAATGACATCTATGGCTTCCTCAATGGTTTTCTTCTTGTTTAGAGAGCCTCCTGTTGAATGTTCCACAGCCTTCTTTGACTTATAGGAAAGACCTTCATAGAAGATGTGAAGTTGAACCCATTCATTGAACATCTCTGGTGGGCATCTTCTTGTTAGGTCTTTGAACCTCTCCCATGCTTTTAAAGAGTTTCACCATCTTGTTGCCTGAAAGTTTGCACCTCAACTCTCAGCCTGTTGATCCTTTGAGGAGGGTAAAATCTTGCCAAAAACTTATTCACCACCTCTTCCCAATTTGTTAAGCTCTCCTTTGGGAAGGATTCAAGCCATTTGGATGCCTTGTCCTTGAGTGAAAAAGGGAACAAGAGCAGCCTATAGACGTCCGGATGGACTCCATTGGACTTCACAGTGTCACAAATTCTCAGGAAGGTGGTTAGATATTGATTAGGGTCTTCCTTAGCACTTCCTCCAAATGAACAATTGTTCTGAACAAGAGTGATGAGCTGGGGTTTTAGTTCAAAATTATTGGCATGTATGGTGGGCTTCTGAATGCTACTTCCACAGTTTCCTGGATTAGGATTGATATAGGAGCCTAGAACTCTCCTTTCTTGCCTAGCACGGTTTGCATGGCCTTATCTAGCATGGTTGTGAGCTTCTTCTTCATGATTGTTCTCCAAATTCTCTTCCATGTTGGGTTCAAAATACTTTTCCTTTTCTTCCTCAGCACCAATAATTCTTTTTCCTCTTGCTTCCCTTCTTCGTCTCCAAAGGGTCCTTTCAGGTTTTGAATTGAAGGATGTTGAAACTCGTTCTCTTCTCCCTATCATACAATAGACAAATTGCACAATGGGAGATAAAATGAAGAAACTATTCTTGTTAGAGTAATTGTTAGTGTGAGTGATGCAATTATTCAAACAGTTAGTGGGTTAGTGAGCAGAATTGTAATCAACAAAGAAAGAAAGAACAAAAAATAAAGAGGGTGAAGGGGGTAAGGAAGAAATTAAAACAAACTAAAGAAAATTGACTGAATCAAATAAACAAAAAGAAAAATGCTCAATCTAGTGATCTTCAAACTTAATCATTGTTGATTCAAAATTAATACCCGGCAACGGCGCCATAAACTTGATGCATGAAAACTTGTCTCTCAACAAATTTCCCTTCGGCAAGTATACCGAATTGTCGTCAAGTAAAACTCACAATAGAGTGAGGTCGAATCCCATAAGGATTGATTGGTCAAGCAACTTTAGTTAGAAGAATATGCTAGTTGAGCTAAACAGAATTTAGATTGAGAACTTGCAAAAATTTAAATGACTGGAAAGTAAATAACAGAAATTAAAGTGCAGAATCTTAAATGGGGATTTGGGGTAATGAGCATGAAAATAAATGGCAGAAAGTAAAGAGAATGGGTAAGATCATAAATGGGGTAATCATTGGGTTCAGGAGATGTTGCATTCTCCGGATCAAGTTCATTCTCATCTCTTCCTCAATTAATGCATTCATTGATCTCCTTGGCAATCTTAAGTGATTGGATCCCAATTCCTTGGCAATCCAATCTCTCTAAGCTTGAACAATTGTCCAATTCCTTAATTTAATTGCTCATGGGAAGAGATGAAGTGTGGTCACTGATTATACCACATGCATTTCCAAATCAAAGTGTTGGGAGGATTACATGTCACTATATCCGCCCAAACCCCAATTTGGTCCAACATGAGAAAGCATTTCTAGCATGATCTCCTCATCCCTTTTCCAAGGCTCAAAGGAGATCCAATTATGGAGAGTTTCTTTTCCAAGACAACTAACCAATTGAATTAAGATCGAAAGCTTTCTTGTAAGATCAAGAGAAAAGAAAGAAGAAGAATAATGAAAACTATAATTGATCCATCAAATTACAACAGAGCTCCCTAACCCAATGAAAGGGGTTTAGTTGTTCATAGCTCTAGAAATGAAAACTGGCAGAAAAGAAGAATCCATGCTAAAAGTGCAGAAAAGTAAATCTATAGAGAGTAGTTCCCAAAAGTGCCAAGCTTCCCTATAGTTCAAAACTACTCCTATATATACTACTCCTCTTGATCTTCTAGTGAGTTCTTCAAGTCTTGGATGTGGGCTCTGGATCTTGAGTTGAAGCAGTTATCATCTTTAGTGGGCCCAGCTTGCAGAGAAATATGAATTAGGCTTGGGTATTTAGTGAGATTAACGTTGAGTGCCATTGTGGGTTCGAGAACGTTAGTGGCATTAACTTTTTCACTAACGTTCCACCCTTATGTACCCACGTTAACTCCAATGTTAGTGGTCTTAACGTGACCACTAACGTTGCCTTCTCAATTTTTGGCCAATGTTATTGGGACTCAATTTTCCCAATAACAGTGGCTTATACCCCTTCGCGAACGTTATTGGGAATCACTTTTCCCATTAACGTTGCTTTGTGCCTTTTGTTCCTACGTTAGAGTTCACGTTAGTGTAGCTAACGTGACTCTTAACGTGGGTGTGTCTCACCTTCGAGAGCGTTAGTGACACTCACCTTTGTCACTAACGCTCCAAATTCCCAAATTATCTATGTTAGAACACACGTTAACTAAGTTAACGTGGCTATTAACGTAAAAAACTTGATACGAAAAAAAAATGAGATTTCACGTACAACCGGCAAGTATACCGGGTCGCATCAAGCAATACAACTCACTAAGAGTGAGGTCGATCCCACGGAGATTGGTAGATTAAGCAACTTTAGTTAAATGGTAAGTTTAGTCAAGCAGACATGATTTTGATTTTATGAGCATTGTGACTTTTGAACATAATTGCAGGAATTTAAATGGCAAGGAATTCAAAGAACGGGAATATAGAAATAAAATAAAAGTAAATAACTGAAACTTAAAATGCAAGAAACTTAAATGACATCAAAGATAAATTGCAAGGAATTAAAGGTTGCAGAAATTTAAAGAGCATAAGAGCAAGAGCAAGAAATAAAGAGACAGAATGTAGATGACAAGAAAAGTAAATTGCAAGAATGTAAAAGAGAAATGGGGTGATGGGTGTTCAAACAACTAAGAGCAAAAGAAATAAGAATTAATGGTGGAGAGGATCATTAGGGATCAGAGATGCAAGTTTTCATGAATTGATGTTAGTCAAATCCTTCTAAATCATGGGTATAGATCCATGGCAAGTGGGTAGTTGAATCCCAATCTCTTGGTGATTCAATTTCTCTCAACATAACCAATTGCCACTCTCGTGATCTAGTTGTTCATGAGAAGAGATAAAGCTCAATTCTAATCCAGCCACACAACTCCCATAATCTCAACCAAGGAAAGTTACACATCTCACATACCAACCAAGGTGTATTGATTAAGGAAATCATGAAAGGATGAACTCTAAACTGAATTATGTGGCTCATTCCTCAAATTCACCACACAATTCACACAGATTAACCCCTCTCTCGATGGTGGTTGAATCTTTGAAGAACAAGAGTTCCTCTTTGGATTAACCACTTGAATTGAGGAGAAAAAGAGGAGTTCATCAATGCATTCAAACAAGCAGAGCTCTTCCCCCTAATGAAAGTGGGGTTTAGTGAATCATAGCTCCAATTTCAACAATAATTGCCATCAACAAAAACTAAACTAAGTGTAAAGAAAAGAAGAAGAAGAATAAGGAAATGCTTAAACTTAAAACTGAAGAAGAGAAGTTCCAAGAAAAACCCAAAATAGCTCTCCGGGTATCCTCCCGGAAGTGCTAGAGAGTTCTCCAAGTAAAAGTGCTAAAAGTATAAAATTCTAAGTGTCCAAAAAGTCCCTCTAAAGTACAAACTCAATCTCTATTTACATTAGTCCCAAAACTCCTTCAAAGATCTTTAATTGGGGTAGTAATATGGGCTTCCTCTTTGTTGAATTCTTGGCTCAATGGAAGAAGTGTTGCTAGACTTGGAAGGAGGAGTTCATTCATCATGCTTCTGGCCCAATGGCTTGGCGTTTTTTTTTTTTGCCAATAACGCTAGCCTTAATGCACGTTGGCAACGTGCATTATATTTTCCTGGGAGTGAACTTTCAGACTTGGGCGTTGCTAGCCCAAGTTGTTGCTAACAACTTGCTTTTCTCTTTCTTGACTCTACTCTCATGCTAAATGTAGCCCAGAATTTGAGTGTCAATCCTCTACTTCAATATGGACTATTATACATCATTGGAAAGCTCTTGATGTCTACTTTCCAATGCCACTAGAATCACCTCATTTGGACTTTCCTAGCTCAAGTTATGCTTCCTCAAAGAAGGTAAGGTCAAGCTGCCAAGTTGTTGCCAAAAACGCACCTATCCTCCCACGTTGGCAACGTGCCTAGCCTCCCAAGGCAGAGACATGAGGCTGGCGTTGTCACCAAACACGCCCCCTTGTTAGCACGTTGGCAACGTGCTCGTGCTCCCTCCAGGGCTAATCTCTAGCCTTCAATTTTGCTTGTCACGTTGCCTTAGAAAACGCCTTTAGAAGCTGGCGTTGGCAACGTGCTCGAGTGCTTCTTCATGTGAGCATCCTTGCCTAACTTTGCTTGCTGAGTTGCCCCCAAACACGCCTTTGGAAGCTGGCGTTGGCAACGTGCTCGAGCCTTCCTCAAGGCTCTATGCTTGTTGCTTGGCGTTGTCCTTGAATAACGCCTACGGTTCCTGGCGTTGGTGGTGGACGAAATTGTGATCCATGTTCTTTTGTACTTGTATGAAATCATTATTATGGCATCAGTTGTTTTCACAGTTTCGTTCAACTAACCAGCAAGTGTACTGGGTCGTCCAAGTAATAAACCTTACGTGAGTAAGGGTCGATCCCACAGAGATTGTTGGTATGAAGCAAGCTATGGTCACCTTGTAAATCTCAGTTAGGCAGATTAAACCAATTGATTATGGATTTTCTAAAATAGAAATAAGAAAATAGAAATAATAAAAGGGATAGAATACTTATGCAGATTCATTGGTGGGAATTTCAGATAAGCGAATGGAGATACTGTAAGGCTCAAGGACGCCTGCTCTCCTACTGCTTCAACTCAATCCTTCTTACTCCTTTCCATGGCAAGCTGTATGTAGGGCATCACCGTTGTCAGTGGCTACATCCCATCCTCTCAGTGAAAATGGTCCTCTGCGGCTGTCACTCGCATGGCTAATCATCTGTCGGTTCTCAATCAGGTTGGAATAGAATCCATTGATTCTTTTGCGCTTGTCATCGCGCCCAGCCTTCAGGAGTTTGAAGCTCGTCACAGTCATTCAATCCCAGAATCCTACTCGGAATACCATAGACAAGGTTTAGACTTTCCGGATCCTCATGAATGCCGCCATCTATCTAACTTATACCACGAAGATTCTGTTGGGGAATCTAAGAGATACACATTCAAGCTCTGTTGCATGTAGAACGGAAGTGGTTGTCAATCACGCGCGTTCGTAAGTGAGAATGATAATGAGGGTTATTTAATCATCACATTCATCATGTTCTTGGGTGCGAATGAATATATTGGAATAAGAATAAGATAGAACTGAATAAAAGAAAATAGAATTGCATTAATACTTGAGGTACAGCAGAGCTCCACACCCTTAATCTATGGTGTGCAGAAACTCCACCGTTGAAAATACATAAGTGAAAGGTTCAGGCATGGCCGAATGGCCAGCCCCCTAAAACGTGATCAATAGCCTCCATGGTCTAAGAACTATGCGTTCCAAGATGTCTAATACATTAGTTAAATGTTCTATTTATAATAAACTAGCTCCTAGGGTTTACATGAGTAAGTAATTGATGCATAAATCCACTTCCGGGGCCCAGTTGGTGTATGTTTGGGCTGAACTTGATCAATCCACGAGTTAAGGCTTCTCTTGGAGTTGAACTCTGAGTTATGACGTGTTTTGGGCGTTCAACTCCGGATCATGACGTTTTTCTGGCGTTTAACTCCAGACAGCAGCATGTACTTGGCGTTCAACGCCAAGTTACGTCGTCAATTTCCGAATAAAGTATAAACTATTATATATTGCTGGAAAGCCCTGGATGTCTACTTTCCAACGCCGTTGAGAGCGCGCCATTTGGAGTTCTGTAGCTCCAGAAAATCCATTTCGAGTGCAGGGAGGTCAGAATCCAACAGCATCAGCAGTCCTTTTGTCAGCCTTTTTCAGAGTTTTGCTCAAATCCCTCAATTTCAGTCAGAATTTACCTGAAATCACAGAAAAACACACAAACTCATAGTAAAGTCCAGAAATGTGAATTTAACATAAAAACTAAGGAAAACATCCCTAAAAGTAGCTTAAACTTACTAAAAACTACCTAAAAACAATGCCAAAAAGCGTATAAATTATCCGCTCATCAGTTGGCAACGTGGTTGGGATCCAAGACTTGGTGCCTAGCCAAGCATTCCTTCCTGGCGTTGCCTTAAAACACACCAATGAAATTGGCGTTGGCAACGTACTCCTATTTGTTGGCCCAGAATCTTGTCCCTGGCGTTGTTGATGAACACGCCAGTTCATTTCCAAGTTAGCAACGCTCTCGTGTGCCCATACTCCTAGCTTGCATGCGTTGCCAAGGAACACGCCCATGCTCATGCTCTCCCAGCTCAACAACGTGCTCGAGCTTTCCTATGGTGCCAAAGTTGCTTGCTACGTTGCCAAGGAACACGCCTTCATAACTTGGCGTTGGCAACGTGCACCTCCCTTTCCTGGGCCAAGTTTTCCATTCAGCGTTGTTTGCCTGCATTGTCCTCAAACACGCCCCTCATCTCTAGGCTGGCAACGTGCTCGAGGCTCTGAACTAGCTCCCCAAGATTGCTTGGCGTTGCCTTGAATAACGCCTACGGTTCCTGGCGTTGGCAACGTGCTTCACACCCTTCCTACCAAACCTTGCTTGTGTGGCGTTGCCTAGGGACACGCCTATGGTTCCTGGCATTGGCAACGTTGGCTTGAGTTGTTGTCAAACACGCCAATGAAGAGTGGCGTTGGCAACGTGCTCGATGGACGGAGATCCAAGACTTGGTGCCTAGCCAAGCTTTCCTCCCTGGCGTTGCCTCTAAACACTCCAATGAAGTAGCACGTTGGCAACGTGCTCAAGCTCCTCCCTGGCCCAAGTTCCTCTAGCTCAGCGTTGCCTTAAACAACGCCTATACTTCCCACGTTGGCAACGCCCAATTGTGCTCTCCAGGGCAGCCTTGGCGTTGCCTTCAACAACTCACCTTTTCTCCAAGTTGGCAACGCCAACAACTTCTCTTCTTCTTGCCCAGTTTGCTTCATTCTTGCTTCCCTGCTTTCTTGTTTCATCACCTATCATCAACAAGGGAAATAGCTTCAAAGTCTTACCAATTCATGCAATAAATTTCATGAGATTCATTCATACTCATTCACGTATGTATTCCTTAAATCATTTGCATGAATTTGGCTAAAATCAACATGTTCCTTGGTATTCTCATGCATGAAGACAAAACTCATAAAAAGACTTGTTTATTTAGAGAAAATGAATGAAACAAAGCTAAAACCAACTAAACTAACTAGCTAATATAGTAAATATGCAATTGCATCACAACACCAAACTTAAAGTGTTGCTTGTCCTCAAGCGAAATATAAAAGACTTTGTCACAAGAATCTAAGATGTAAGATTTGAATGTTTTACCAGAGAGTAATTTTTTTCATTGAGCATGTCATCCTCACTTGTGTAGTCATTAATTTATTGTAATTGAACATGGCTATTCAACTTTTTCAATTAAAATGCTTGCTTCAATACTAAATTGGTTAACTTCTCTAGACTTTTTCTATACCGTAGCACATGACCCTTGAACCATTCTTTACTTGATGCTTTTTTTTTTATATTCCTTCTTATTTCAAATGAGCTCGAAATCTTGTCTTAAGGCGGCTCTTTAGCATAAGCTTTCAATCAACAATCCCAAACTAGTTGGTTCAAGTTGTTAAGTGTTGAGACACTCTTAAAGATTTACTAACTCAAACCTCTCTCCTTAACACATTCAATCACAGGCATATAACATTGAAATTTTATTTGGATAGTGGTGTCCAGCACCTCTTTGGGTTGCTAAATGTTCTGTTATAGAGCTACTCTTGATTGTGAGTTTTCAGTCGATAATCCCGAGTTAGTTAACTCAAGTTATCGGGTGATGAAGCACCCCTCGGATTTACTAACCCAAGTATGTCTCCTAACATCAATCACCATAGACACATATCCAAATTTTGTCATTGATGCCTAGCCTTCCATTCTTTGTCTTCTGTTTTCTTTATTGTCAAGGTTATTTGTGCTTTTACTTATAAAGTCTTGTGACCCTTAACCGACTAGTCTTGTATAAGCAAGCATTCTTTTGAATTTCTTGAGCCTTGATTCTTTCACAATAAATGTATAAATGCTAGCACTTTTCTTATGGGACAACATGATTCTTTTTAAGCTAGAATTCTCTCTGTTCTTGCTCAAACTACATCTTTTATTCCATTGACAAGTAAAAGTATTTAAGACAAGCAACTATTCCAAACCTGTGAGTGGTGATGCATGGAATGGGCAACATAAAAGAAAATGCTTCAAAAAGAAAATGCAAAAGAAAATGCATCCTAGAAGGTATACCATATTTCAGACATACATCTTCTTTATTTATTAAAGCATAAAGAAAAACAAAGGAACTTCACCACCTTTAGTCTTCATGTCCCTTTTTCTTTGCTTGATTCTCCTTGCTTTCCTTTGCCCTTTGAATCTTCTTTCTTTTTCTTTCTCAGCTCTCCTTGTTGTTTCGTTGTTGAATCCCCCTCTTCTCTTTGCCATACTCCTGAGCTTATCATTGTTTCCTTTAGCCTCTGAGCATTAAATCTCACCCTTGCAAGTTCCTGCTCTTCAAATATCTTGCGAGCTTCATTAAAACTTTTAATTTGTGGGTTGAGTAATGGGGGTGCTCCACAAAGGTAACTGAGCTTTTCTTGGGTGCATATATCATAGTTAAGTCTGTCCTTATGCCTGGCTTCCCTGAATATTCTGCTTTCATTGAACTCTTTGTGAAATGTATCATGTCTAGCATCCAACCTATGGAGAAGCTCCCTTTGCTGAGCTTGCTCTTTTCTTAGTTGAGCTTGTTCTTGTATTACTTTCTCCATGGCTCTTTCATATTCAGCAGTTGAATTGTTGATGGCTTCATGCATCTTGGCATATTGTTCTTGTTGTAGTTCCATCATGTGTGTTTGGTATTCATTTTGTTGGTTCATCCATTGAACTTGAATCCCTCTTTGTTGATCCATCAATTGCCAAAGGTCCCTTTGTTGCTGAGCTTGTTCTTCTTGGCTTCTTTGAATTTGTGAATATTGCCCAGAGATTCCTTCCAAAGCGGCTTGGAGTTGATTCATGTTTAAGGTCTGGGGTTCTTCCATTTCTTGAGGCTCCTCCTCTTGTCTTACTTCTTTCCTTTTCTTCCTTCTTGCTAAAGGTTGCCTTTCCAATTGGGTTGTGGTGACAAATTCCAACCTTTCTCGGGTGAGAGGTTTTCCAATAGAGACCACATCAGTTTCTTCAAATTCTTCCAGAGGCACTCTAGTTTCTTCGCATAAACGCAGAATAGTACTAGGATATCCTAGCCAGCTGTCCTGTTTGACCTTTTGAGCTATGTCAATGATGTTCTTGGCTATAATTTCTCCAACATTGATTTCCCCTCCTTTCATTATGCAGTGGATCATTATTGCTCTATTCACTGTCACCTCAGAATTATTTGAAGTGGAGATCAATGATCTCCTCACTATGTCATGCCATCCTTTTGCTTGAGGTATGAGATCACCTCTCCGAAGTTTGAGTGGTTGTCCATGTGAATCCAACACCCAATCCGTGCCTACTCTGCATAAGTCACTTACCACATCCATATATCTTGGGTCATTTTCAACCCTTTCTTCATAGCTAGCTTGTTTGAACCGTTTTGGCTTGACCTTTAGCACCCTGTTGATGGTGTCCGGACTAAAATCAACAGTCACACCTCTTACATAACTCATGTATGGTTCTTCATCATCAAATTCTCTTATCACATTAGTGTAGAACTCATGGATGAGAAGCATGCTCACTTCTTGAGGTTGGTTACAGAGAAGCTCCCATCCCCTTTTCCTGATTATTTTTTGTATCTCAGAGTATTCCACTTTCCTTAGCTTGAAAGGTAACTCCGGAACAACATCTTTGCTTGACATCCAACTAAAGATGCGCTCATTGCGTTTGGATTTGAATCTTCTTTGATCAAAGGTGTTTTGTCCTTCATCTTCTATGGGTTGCTTGTCCCTCCTGTCCTTTGATGATGAGGCCATTGAGATTCACTTGCAAGGGTTGAATCTCCCACACCAAACTTAGGTGAATGCTTGTCCTAAAGCATAAAGAAAATAATTGTGAATGGGAGAAGTATATGACAACAAGGTGAATTAAACAAGCTAGAGAATGATGGTGAGGGGGGTGGAGTGTTTCGGTTACGTGGAGAGATGTAGTGCTTCATGAGTTTTGTTGGGTAAGGATGAGGTTCAAGGCTAGAATTTGTGAAACACGGAATGAGTTGGAGGTTGAGTGTTAGTTCGGGTGATGAAATGGGGTAATGGAGGGGTAGAAGGATGAGTGAGGATAAAGTGAGGTTTGATGAATATGGTTGAAGTATTTAAAGTGATGTTTAGTGGGGGGGGGGAAACGGTTTTTGGTGATTTCCGTGGTGGGATGCATGGTCCTAGTGGTTCGGTCATAGCATGGGGAGCATGCTTTCTTGTGCCCAATGCATGTTGAGTTGTTTTTTTCCAATGCACAAAGTTCAAGACTCATGTGACTTTCTCTTCCTTGTGTATCCGTGACCTCCCTCCAAGATTCCCCATCACTTCTTTCTTTCTTTCCTGCAACAAAATTCCAAAATCTTGAGATTCTTAAAGTGACATTACTAGCTAACAACTTATGATGATATTTCTATGTAAAGTTGACTAAAAAATTAAAATTTATGAATTGATTCCCTACTCTACTTTTTCTAGCATTATTGATGTATGTAAAGACACCAAACTTAGTTTGTGACTAAGTGTTCTATGGAATTAACTCCAAAGATGGCCACACCAAACTTAGTATCTTACCTACATTGTATGCTATTTCAATCTCTTTTTCTCGGGTTTTTTTTTTTTTTGAAGAATAAACTCTCTTATTGACTACTAAAGCAAATAAAAGAGAACTCATGTGCATGGGTTGCCTCCCATGAAGCGCTTGTTTATTGTCCTTAGCTTGACAATGCAACTTCCTTGCTCATGTTAGCATTTGCACACTTTCTTCCTTGCTCCAGGGACCACCAAAATAATGCTTCACCCTATGTCCATTAGTTGTGAAGGTTTGTTTTGAGGCTTCATCAAGTAATTCGACATAGCCATGAGGTGATACTTTGATGATGGTGTATGGGCCAGTCCATCTAGACCTCAGCTTCCCAGGGAAAATCTTCAATCTTGAGTTGAATAACAACACCCTTTGGCCTGGTTCGAATGTTCTTTGAGAGATCCTCTTATCATGCCATCTCTTTGCTCTCTCTTTGTATATTCTGGCATTTTCATATGCCTCCAATCAGAACTCCTCCAGTTCATTGAGTTGTAGCAACCTCTTCTCTCCTGCTGCTTGAGCATCTAAATTCAGAAGTTTGGTGGCCCCCAAAAGGCCTTATGTTCAAGCTCCACAGGGAGGTGGCATGCCTTTCCATACACCAGCTGAAATGGAGATTTTCCTATGGGTGTCTTGAAGGCTGTCCTGTATGCCCAAAGTGCATCATCCAGCTTCCTAACCCAATCCTTTCTTGTTGTTCCCACAGTTTTCTCCAAAATCCTTTTTAGCTCTCTGTTGGCAAGTTCAGCTTGCCCATTGGTTTGTGGGTGATATGGGGTAGCTACTTTGTGAGTAACACCATATTTGTGGAGTAAAGAATTTAGTTGCTTGTTGCAGAAGTGGCTTCCCCCATCACTTATAAGTCCTTTGGGTACTCCAAATCTAGTGAAGATGTTCTTCTTGAGGAATTGCAAGACCACGTTGGTATCACATGTGGTGGTGGCTATTGCTTCTACCCATTTGGAGACATACTCTACTGCTACCAAAATGTATTTGAATGTATAAGATGGAGGAAAAGGTCCCATGAAGTCTATTCCCCACAGATCAAAGAGTTCCACTTCCAAAATGAACTTTTGAGGCATCTCATTTTTCTTTGACAAACCCCCTGTTCTTTGACATTCATTGCATTGGCTCACAAACTCTCTAGCATCCTTGAAGATTGAAGGCCAGTAGAAACCACTTTGAAGGACCTTTGCAGCCGTTCTTTCAGCCCCAAAATGACCACCATAACTAGAGTTGTGACAATGCCATAGTATGTCCTTCATCTCACCCTCTGACACACATCTTCTTATCATTCCATCTGGGCATCTTTTGAACAAGAATGGTTCATCCCAGAAGAAGAACTTAGCCTCATGTAGCAGCTTCTTAACTTGTTGTTTTGTGTACTCTTGTGGAATGATTCTCCCCGCCTTGTAGTTGGCCATATCTGCAAACCAAGGGACATGTTGAATTTGCAAGAGATGCTCATCTGGAAATTCTTCATTTATTGATGGAAGGTTGTCCTGGCATACATCTTGTGGTAGCCTTGATAAGTGGTCAGCAACTTGATTTTCATTGCCCTTTCTGTCTTTTATCTCAATGTCAAACTCTTGTAGGAGTAGCACCCATCTGATTAGCCTTGGTTTGGCATCCTGTTTTGACATAAGATACTTAAGAGCAGCATGGTCAGTATACACTAAGACTTTAGATCCAATCAAATATTGTCTAAACTTATCAAAAGCATATACCACAGCAAGTAGCTCTTTCTCTGTTGTGGTGTAGTTTTTTTGAGCTTCATTCAATACCTTACTTGCATAGTAAATAACATGAAGCTTCTTTTCCTTCCTCTGCCCCAACACAGCACCAATTGCAAGGTTACTTGCATCACACATGAGTTCAAAAGGTAGTCCCCAACTTGGGGGTGTGATGATTGGTGCTGTGGTGAGCTTAGCTTTTAGAGTTTCAAAAGCCTGTTTACACTCATCATCAAAGAGAAAAGGATTGTCTACCACCAGCAAATTGCTTAGTGGCTTTGCTATTTTGGAAAAATCTTTGATGAATCTCCTATAGAATCTAGCATGCCCTAAGAAACTTCTAACGGCTTTCACACTAGTCGGCAAAGGAAGTTTTTCTATAATTTCTACTTTTGCCTTGTCAACTTCTATACCCTTTCTTGAAATTTTGTGACCAAGAACGATGCCTTCGGGTACCATGAAATGGCATTTCTCCCAATTCAAAACTAAATTGGTTTCTTGGCACCTTTTCAAGACTAGGGTAAGATGGTGCAAGCAAGTATTGAAAGAATCACCAAAAACAGAGAATTCATCCATAAATACTTCAATAAATTTTTCTACCATGTCTGAGAAGATTGATAGCATGCATCTTTGAAAAGTAGTTGGGGCATTACACAGTCCAAATGGCATTCTCCTGTATGCAAAGACTCCAAAGGGACAAGTAAAGGAAGTCTTCTCTTGATCCATGGGGTCAACCACTATCTGGTTATACCCAGAATATCCATCAAGAAAACAGTAATAGGCATGGCCAGCCAACCTTTCAAGCATCTGGTCAATGAAAGGGAGAGGAAAGTGATCCTTTCGTGTGGCATCATTCAGCCTCCTATAGTCTATGCACATCCTCCACCCTGTCACAGTTCGTGTTGGAATAAGCTCATTCTTCTCATTAACAATGACAGTCATCCCCCCTTTCTTAGGTACTACTTGCACTGGACTGACCCACGGGCTGTCAGATATAGGGTAGATGATCCCAGCTTTACACAACTTCAGGACTTCCTTTTGAACAACCTCCTTCATTGTGGGATTCAATCTTCTTTGGGGTTGTACCACTGGTTTGGAATTCTCCTCTAAAAGTATCTTGTGCATGCATACGGCAGGGCTTATGCCTTTCAAGTCATCAATGGTCCATCCCAACGCCTCTTTGTGAGCTTTCAATACTACAATGAGCTTTTCTTCTTCCTCTGCACTCAATGTAGAATTTATGATCACTGCGAAGCTGTCCTTTTCACCAAGAAATGCATATTTAAGATGAGGGGGTAGTGGTTTCAACTCTTGTTGTGGTACCTCTTCTTTCATAGCTTCACTTGGTTCCTCTGATGCTTCCAATTTGTTCTCTTCTTGTCCTTTAACGTTCTGGACTTCCTCCTGTTTCACTTGATGGTTTGTGTCAAGTACCTCTTCAACCAACGAATCCACTACATCAATCCTCATGCAACTTTCTTTCTCAACGGGGTGTTGCATTGCTTTGAAAACATTTATGGTCATTTGCTCATCATGCACTCTAAAAATCATTTCCCCCTTTTCCACATCAATGATTGTTCTAGCTGTAGCCAAAAAGGGTCTACCAAGAATGACTGAATTGTTTCCCTCTTCATCCATGTCTAGGACCACAAAATCAGCTGGAAATATGAAGTTTCCCACCTTCACCAAGAGGTTCTCAACTACTCCATTTGGTATTTTGATGGATCTGTCAACAAGTTGAAGTGACATCCTTGTGGGTTTAAGCTCTTCAATCATCATTTTCTTCATCATGGTAAGGGGCATTAGGTTAATGCTTGCTCCCAGGTCACAAAGTGATTTGTCAATGGCCATGCTCCCAATCGTGCAGGGTATGAGGAAGCTGCCAGGATCTTTGAGTTTTGGGGGTAGCCCTTTTTGAATGATGGCACTACACTCTTGAGTGAGAATCACCGTTTCTTTTTCTTGCCAACTTCTCTTCTTTGTGATCAATTCCTTAAGAAACTTTGCATACAATGGCATCTGTTCCAGAGCTTCTGCTAATGGGATGTTGATTTCAAGTTTCTTAAAGATTTCTAAGAACCTTGGGGATTGTTGGTCCTTTGCTCCTTTATGTATCCTAGTTGGGTACGGAAGCTTGGGTACATAAGCTTTTATTCCTTCATTTTTGGTTTCTTGTTGTAGATTTACATTCTCCTTGCTATCATGGTTGCTTCCTTGATTGGATGGTTTGCCTTGTGGTTTGACAGCCTCTTTGCCTTTGTTAGATGTTGGAGCCTTTTCTTCATCCTGCCTTTCCGCTTGTATTTCCACTGTGTCTCGCTCTTTGGGTTTTATTGCTTCTTTATTCGAACTTTCACCAACTACCTTGCCACTCCTTAACTGCAGAGCTTTACATTCTTCCCTTGGGTTGGGTATTGTGTCACTTGGGAGAATATTGGTTGGTCACTTGGCTTGTTTGGCTAATTGTCCCACTTGTCTCTCAATATTCTTCATGGTGACCTCATCTTCCTTTTGTCCCTTAGCTAAGGCTTGAGTGGTTTGAGCAAGTGCTTGCAAGGTTGCTTCAAGATTTGAGATTCTGGTCTCATGATGGTCAGTTGGGGGTATGATGGGGGTTGATTGTTGTTGGAAGTTGTTGGGCGGATTAGTGTGGTAATTTTGTGGGTTAGATGTTGGTGCAGGAAAGTTATTTTGGTGAGTTTGTGAATTATGATGGGGTGGTTGATATATGTTTTGTGTTTTTCTATATTGGTTAGTGTTGTTGGCATGGTGATTTTGGTTATTTGTGTTACGGGTGTGATTGTGGTTGTTATTCTTTTGCCAATGGTTTTCACCCCACTTTAAATTGGGATAATTTTTCCAAGATGGGTTGTATGTATCGCCATGAAATTCATCCTGAGAATTTAAAGTATTCTGCATGTACTGAACTTGTTCTTGTGGTTGTTCAACAGTGGTCCCTTCACCTTGGTTCCATTCAAGTAATGATTGATTTGTTGTGTTCACTGATGCAAGTTGCAAACCATCCATTCTCTTTGTTATCATTTCCATTTGTTGTTGGATTTGTTGGTGCATTAATTTATTTTGTGCCAAGATAGCATCAACACCTTCAAGCTCCATTACACCTTTCTTTGGGGTCGGGTTATGTTGCCTCTCTGATGAGTAATAATACTGATTATTTGCAACAATCTCAATGAGGTCTTGAGCCTCCTCGGCAGTTTTCATCATGTTGAGTGATCCTCCTGATGAGTAGTCTAGTCCCTTCCTTGCTTCTAAGCTTAAGCCTTCATAGAAGTTTTGGAGTTTGACCCAATCACTAAACATGTCAGGTGGACATCTTCTCATTAGTGCCTTATATCTTTCCCATGCTTCATACAATGATTCTCCCTCCATTTGCCTGAAAGTTTGAACCTCTGTCTTCAACTTGATGATTCTTTGAGGAGGGTAGAACTTTGCTAAAAATCTGCCCATCACATCATTCCAATTGTTGAGGCTTTCCTTGGGAAATGATTCTAGCCATTGAGTGGCTTTGTCCCTCAAAGAAAATGGGAATAGCAGTAACTTGTAGACATCTGGATGCACTCCATTTGTCTTCACTGTATTGCATATCCTCAGAAAAACAGATAGATGTTGATTTGGGTCTTCAAGAGGTCCCCCTCCATAAGAGCAGTTGTTCTGTACCAAAGTGATAAGCTAAGGTTTCAACTCAAAGTTATGGGCATGAACATTTGGTGTAGCAATACTGCTCCCACAATGTCTTGGATCAGGGATAGTATACGAAGATAACACCCTTCTAGGTGGTCCATCGTTGTTGTTGACCCCTCCAGGAGGATTTTGCATCTCATCCTCCATGACTTGATCTTCTCCCTCTGACTCCTCTTCACCAACTATTCCCTTTCCTCTTTCTGCTCTCCTTACCCTTCGGAGGGTTCTCTCGTCCTCAATATTAAGTCTATTAGCTCCTGACATACGCAAACAAAACCAAAATCACAAGTGAAACACTTTAAAACTAGAGTGGAATTGGAGTTAGTGAAACAAAGTATCAAACAGTTAGTGGGCTTAACAAAAACACTAAAAAAAAAATTGCTTAATCTAAACCACCATTCACTTAATCATTGTCAATCTTTTCCAATCCCCGGCAACGGCGCCAAAAACTTGATACGAAAAAAAATGAGATTTCACGTACAACCGGCAAGTATACCGGGTCGCATCAAGCAATACAACTCACTAAGAGTGAGGTCGATCCCACGGAGATTGGTAGATTAAGCAACTTTAGTTAAATGATAAGTTTAGTCAAGCAGACATGATTTTGATTTTATGAGCATTGTGACTTTTGAACATAATTGCAGGAATTTAAATGGCAAGGAATTCAAAGAACGGGAATATAGAAATAAAATGAAAGTAAATAACTGAAACGTAAAATGCAAGAAACTTAAATGACATCAAAGATAAATTGCAAGGAATTAAAGGTTGCAGAAATTTAAAGAGCATAAGAGCAAGAGCAAGAAATAAAGAGACAAAATGTAGATGACAAGAAAAGTAAATTGCAAGAATGTAAAAGAGAAATGGGGTGATGGGTGTTCAAACAACTAAGAGCAAAAGAAATAAGAATTAATGGTGGAGAGGATCATTAGGGATCAGAGATGCAAGTTTTCATGAATTGATGTTAGTCAAATCCTTCTCAATCATGGGTATAGATCCATGGCAAGTGGGTAGTTGAATCCCAATCTCTTGGTGATTCAATTTCTCTCAACATAACCAATTGCCACTCTCGTGATCTAGTTGTTCATGAGAAGAGATGAAGCTCAATTCTAATCCAGCCACACAACTCCCATAATCTCAACCAAGGAAAGTTACATCTCACATACCAACCAAGGTGTATTGATTAAGGAAATCATGAAAGGATGAACTCTAAACTGAATTATGTGGCTCATTGGTGGACGAAATTGTGATCACTTGTTATTTTGTTTATAAAGGATGTATACTCTTATGGCACTGTTTATTTTCTTCACAACTCCGTTCAACTAACCAGCAAGTGTACTGGGTCGTCCAAGTAATACCTTACGTGAGTAAGGGTCGAATCCACAGAGATTGTTGGTATGAAGCAAGCTATGGTCACCTTGTAGATCTCAGTCAGGCGAATTTAAACATGATATTTTATTGGATTAAATAATAATTAAAAAGGAATAATAACAGGGATAGAAATACTTATGTAGATTCATTGGTAGGAATTCCAGATAAGCGGAATGGAGATGCTGTAGAGCTCTCGGACGCCTGCTCTCCTATTCCTTCTACTCAATCCTTCTTACTCCTTTCCATGGCAAGCTTTGTATAGGGGTTCACCATCAGCTGTGGCTACTTTCAATCCTCACGGGGAAATATCCTATGCGGCTGTCACTCGCACAGCTAACCAGTCTGGAGGCATCACCCATGGTTGATAGCTACATCCCATCCTCGCAGTGAAAGCTAATGCTCACGCACTCTGTCACAGTACGGCCAATCACCGGTTGGTTCCCTCCCCTACTGGAATAGAATCCATTGATTCTTTTGCGTTGTCACTACGCCCAGCAGGTTACAAGTTTGAAGCACGTCACAGTCATTCATTACCGGAATCCTACTCGGACACCACAGACAAGGTAGACT
The DNA here is from genome assembly GCF_014773155.1 of Arachis stenosperma. NCBI lineage: Eukaryota > Viridiplantae > Streptophyta > Magnoliopsida > Fabales > Fabaceae > Arachis > Arachis stenosperma. The sequence goes on from NC_080380.1 coordinate 65,184,362, forward strand.
TTCCGGATTCCCAGGATCCTACTCGGAACACCACAGACAAGGTTGGACTTTCCGGATCCTCATAAATGCCACCATCTATCTAGCTTATACCACGAAGATTCTGTTGGGGAATCTAAGAGATACACATTCAAGCTTCTTTGCATGTAGAACGGAAGTGGTTGTCAATCACGCGCGCTCATAAGTGAGAATAATAATGAGGGTTATCTAACTCATCACATTCATCATGTTCTTGAGTACGAATGAATATCTTGGAATAAGAATAAAAGAGGAATTGAATAAAAGAAAGTAGAACTTCATTAATCTTTGAGGTACAGCAGAGCTCCACACCCTTAATCTATGGTGTGCAGAAACTCCACCGTTGAAAATACATAAGCATAAGGTTCAGGCATGGCCGAATGGCCAGCCCCCTAAAACGTGATCAATGATCTCCTAAGATGAAGAATAAAACAAAACTGAGACCAAAGATGAGACCAAAGATGTCTAATACAATAGATAAGTGTCCTATATATACTAGACTAGCTACTAGGGTTTACATGAGTAAGTAATTGATGCATAAATCCACTTCCGGGGCCCACTTGGTGTGTGTTTGGGCTGAGCTTGATCAATCCACGTGTAGAGGCATTTCTTGGCGTCAAACTTCAGGTTATGACGTGTTTTGGGCGTTTAACTCCGGATCATGACGTTTTCTGGCGTTTTACTCCAGACAGCAGCATGAACTTGGCGTTTAACGCCAAGTTACGTCGTCATTCTTCGAATAAAGTATGGACTATTATATATTGCTGGAAAGCCCTGGATGTCTACTTTCCAACGCCGTTGAGAGCGCGCCATTTGGAGTTCTGTAGCTCCAGAAAATCCATTTCGAGTGCAGGGAGGTCAGAATCCAACAGCATCAGCAGTCCTTTTGTCAGCCTTTTTCAGAGTTTTGCTCAAATCCCTTAATTTCAGTCAGAATTTACCTGAAATCACAGAAAAACACACAAACTCATAGTAAAGTCCAGAAATGTGAATTTAACATAAAAACTACTGAAAACATCCCTAAAAGTAGCTTAAACTTACTAAAAACTATATAAAAACAATGCCAAAAAGCGTATAAATTATCCGCTCATCACAACACCAAACTTAAATTGTTGCTTGTCCCCAAGCAACTGAAAATCAAATAGGATAAAAAGAAGAGAATATACTATAAGGTCCAAAATATCAATGAATATTAATTTAATTACATGAGCGGGACTTGTAGCTTTTTGCTTCTGAACAGTTTTGGCACCTCACTTTTTCCTTTGTAGTTTAGAGGTATTGGCGTCTCTGGGGGAACTTAGAATTTGGGATAGTGTTATTGACTTACTTAGTTAAGCATGTTGATTCTTGAACACAGCTACTTATGAGTCTTGGCTGTGGCCCTAAGCACTTTGTCTTCCAGTATTACCACCGGATACACAAATGCCACAGACACATAACTGGGTGAACCTTTTCAGATTGTGACTTAGCTTTGCTAAAGTCCCCAGTTAGTGGTGTCCAGAGCTCTTAAGCACACTCTTTAGCTTTAGATCACGACTTTAACCACTTAGTCTCGAGCTTTTCACTTGGACCTTCATGACACAAGCACATGGTTAGGGACAGCTTGATTTAGCCGCTTAGGCCTGGATTTAATTTCCTTGGGCCCTCCTATCCATTGATGCTCAAAGCCTTGGATCCTTTGCTTTTTATTTTTCGCCAATTTTTTTTTTTTTGCTGCTTTTTCTTGCTTCAAGAATCAATTTCATGATTTTTTTCAGATCATCAATAACATTTCTCTTTGTTCATCATTCTTTCAAGAACCAACAATTTTAAACACTCATAAACAACAAGATCAAAAGACATATGCACTGTTCATTCATTCATTCAGAAAACAAAAGCATTGTCACCACATCAATATAATTAAACTAAATTCAATAATAATTTCGAAAATTATGTACTTCTTGTTCTTTTGAATTAAAACATTTTTCTTTTAAGAGAGGTGAAGGACTAATGGATTTTATTCATAGCTTTAAGGCATGGTTACATACTAATGATCATGAAATGAAGACACAAAACATAGATAAACATAATAATTAAAAACCGAAAACAGAAAGAAATAAAGAACAAGGAATGAATCCACCTTTAGTGGCGTCTTCTTCTTGAAGGACCAATGATGTTCTTCAACTCTTCTATGTCCCTTCCTTGCCTTTGTTGCTCCTCCCTCATTGCTCTTTGATCTTCTCTTATTTCTTGGAGAATGATGGAGTGCTCATGATGTTCCACCCTTAGTTGTTCAATATTATGGCTCAAATCTTCTAAGGAGGTGTTGAGTTGCTCCCAATAGTTGTTGGGAGGGAAGTGCATTCCTTGAGGCATTTGTTGATGATGCACTTCCTCATGTTCTTCTTGGAGGCCGTGAGGAGCTTCCCTTGTTTGCTCCATCCTCTTCTTTGTGATGGGTTTGTCTTCTTCAATGGAGACATCTCCATCTATGATAACTCCGGCTGAGTAACATAAATGGCATATAAGGTGGGGGAAGGCTAGCCGTGCCATGTATGAAGGCTTGTCAGCTATTTTGTAGAGTTCATTGGAAATGACTTCATGAACTTCCACCTCCTCTCCAATCATGATGCTATGAACCATGATGGCCCGATCCACAGTAACTTCAGATCGGTTGCTTGTAGGGATGATGGATCTTTGAATGAACTCCAACCATCCTCTAGCTACAGGCTTGAGGTCCAGTCTTCTTAGTTGGACTGGCTTGCCTTTGGAGTCTACTCTCCATTGGGCGCCTTCCACACATATGTCCATAAGGACTTGGTCCAACCTTTGATTGAAGTTGACCCTTCTAGTGTAGGAGCGTTCATCACCTTGCATCATGGGTAGGTGAAATGCCAACCTCACATTTTCCGGACTAAAATCCAAGTATTTCCTCCTAACCATTGTGAGATAGTTCTTTGGGCTTGGGTTCATACTTTGGTCATGGTTCCTAGTGATCCATGCATTAGCATAGAACTCTTGAACCATCAATAATCCGACTTGTTGCATGGGGTTGGCTAAGACTTCCCAACCTCTTCTTTGGATTTCATGTCGGATTTCCGGATACTCATTCTTTTTGAGCTTGAAAGGGACCTCAGGGATCACCTTCTTCTTTGCCACAACATCATAGAAGTGGTCTTGATGGCTTTTGGAGATAAATCTCTCCTTCTCCCATGACTCGGATGTGGAAGCTTTTGCCTTCCCTTTTCCTTTTCTTGAAGGAACTCCGGTCTTGGGTGCCATTGATGGTGAATGAAAAATAAAAAGCTTAGGCTTTTTACCACACCAAACTTAAAATTTGCTCGCCCTCGAGCAAAAAGAAAAGAAGAGTAGAAGAAGAAGAAGAAAATATGGTAGAGAGGGAGAAGAGAGGGTTCGGCTATGTAGGAGAATGTGGGGTTGTGTTGTGTGAAAATGTAAAAGAAAAGAAGGGTATTTATAGGGGGAGGGGAGGGTATAGGTTCGGCCAATTTGGGTGGGAATGGGTGGGAAAGTGAATTTGAATTTTTATGGAGGTAGGTGGGGTTTATGGGGAAGAGGGGGTTGATGTGAATGGTGAATGGGGTGATTGGGAAGAGGAATGGAGGTGATTGATGAAGAAGATGTTGGGAATTGTGACATGGGGAATCACATCACAAAAACTAGGATTAGAAGGTAAGGTGTGAATATGTTAGGTGGGGATCCTGTGGGGTCCACAGATCCTGAGGTGAGGATCCTGTGGGGTCCACAGATCCTGAGGTGAAAACAAATACCATTCCTTCACCATATAGGCATGTAACATGCCTTCATGCACCATTCTGGCGTTCAAACGCCCATTGGTGCATGTTCTGGGCGTTAAACGCCCATGTGATGCTTGTTTCTGGCGTTGAACGCCAGTTTCAAGCTTGTTTCTGGCGTTCAGCGCCAGATTGTCCTCTGTGTGCGCATCCTGGCGTTAAACGCCAGGATGTAGCTTGTTTTGGGCGTTCAGCGCCAGAAAGATGCTCTGTTCTGGCGTTGAACGCCAGCCAGATGCACCTTCTGGGCGTTGAACGCCAGCCCGTGCGTCCTCCAGGGTGAAAAAATTTTTCTTCTGTTTTTGACTCTGTTTTTAATTTTTTTGATTTTTTCGTGACTCCTCATGATCATGTACCTAATTAAACATAAAAATAACAAAGAAACAAAATAAAATAAAATTAGATAAATAAAATTGGGTTGCCTCCCAACAAGCGCTTCTTTAATGTCAATAGCTTGACAGTGGCTCTCATGGAGCCACATGGTGATCAGGTCAACTTAAGTGTGGTATTCCTAACACCAAACTTAGAGTTTGGATATGGGGTTTGAACACCAAACTTAGAGTTTGGTTGTGGCCTCACAACACCAAACTTAGAGTTTGACTGTGTGGGCTCTTCTTGACTCTGAACTGAGAGAAGCTCTTCATGCTTACTCTCTTTTGTCACAGAGGGATGGCCATGTGCCTTAAACACAAGGTAGTCCCCATTCAATTGAAGGACTAACTCACCTCTGTTGACATCTATCACAGCTCCTGCTGTGGCTAGGAAAGGTCTTCCTAGGATGATGCATTCATCATCTTCCTTCCTAGTGTCTAGGATTATGAAATCAGTGGGGATGTAAAGGCCTTCAACCCTTACTAGCACGTCCTCCACTACTCCATAAGCTTGTCTTATGGACTTATCTGCCAATTGTAATGAGAACAAGGCAGGTTGTACCTCAATGATTCCCAGCTTCTCCATTACAGAGAGTGGCATAAGGTTTATTCCTGACCCAAGATCACATAGAGCTTTTTCAAAGCTCATGGTGCCAATGGTGCAAGGTATTAAGAATTTGCCAGGATCTTGTTTCTTTTGAGGTAGAGTCCTCTGAATCCAAGTATCTAGTTCACTAATGAGCAGGGGAGGTTCACTTTCCCAAGTCTCATTACCAAACAGCTTGGCATTCAGCTTCATGATAGCTCCTAAATATAGAGCAGCTTGCTCTCCAGTCACATCTTCATTCTCTTCAGAGGATGAATGTTCTTCAGAGCTCATGAATGGCAGAAGGAGATTTAAAGGAATCTCTATGGTCTCTAGATGAGCCTCAGATTCTTCAGGATCCTTAATAGGAAACTCCCTCTTGCTTGAGGAACGTCCCAGGAGGTCTTCCTCACTAGGATTTTCGTCCTCCTCCTCCTTGGTGCATTCGGCCACTTTGATTAAATCAATGGCCTTGCACTCTCCTTTTGGATTTTCTTCTGTATTACTTGGGAGAGTACTGGGAGGAGTGTCAATGACTTTCTTACTCAGCTGGCCCACTTGTGCCTCCAAATTTCTAATGGAGGATCTTGTTTCATTCATGAAACTAAAAGTGGCCTTTGACAGATCAGAGACTATATTGGCTAAATTAGAATTATTTTGTTCAGAGTTCTCTGTCTGTTGCTGAGAAGATGATGGATATGGCTTACTATTATTCAGCCTATTACGTCCACCATTGTTAAAACCTTGTTGAGGTTTTTGTTGATCCTTCCAGGAGAAATTTGGATGATTTCTCCATGATGAGTTATAGGTGTTTCCATAAGGTTCACCTAAGTAATTAACCTCTGCCATGGCAGGGTTCTCAGGATCATAAGCTTCTTCAGAAGCTGCCTCTCTAGTATTGTTGGATGCATGTTGCAATCCATTCAGATTTTGAGAGATCATGTTGACCTGTTGAGTCAACATTTTGTTCTGAGCCAATATGGCATTCAGAGCATCAATTTCAAGAACTCCTTTCTTCTGAGGTACCCCATTATTCACGGAATTCCTCTCAGAGGTGTACATAAACTGGTTGTTTGCAACCATGTCAATGAGTTCTTGAGCCTCTTCAGGCGTTTTCTTCAGGTGAATAGATCCACCTGCAGAATGGTCTAGTGACATTTTCGAAAATTCAGAGAGACCATAATAGAATATATCTAATATGGTCCATTCTGAAAACATGTCAGATGGACATCTCTTGGTCAGCTGCTTGTATCTTTCCCAAGCTTCATAGAGGGATTCACCATCTTTTTGTTTGAAGGTTTGAACATCCACTCTCAGCTTGCTCAGCTTTTGAGGAGGAAAGAACTTACCTAAGAATGCAGTGACAAGCTTATCCCATGAGTCCAGGCTATCCTTGGGTTGTGAATCCAACCATACTCTAGCTCTGTCTCTTACAGCAAAAGGGAAAAGCAAGAGTCTGTAGACTTCAGGATTAACTCCATTTGTCTTTACAGTGTCACAGATTTGCAAGAACTCAGTTAAAAACTGGTAAGGATCTTCAGATGGAAGTCCATAAAACTTGCAGTTTTGTTGCATTAAAGCAACTAGTTGAGGCTTAAGCTCAAAGTTATTGGCTCCAATGGCAGGAATGGAGATGCTTCTTCCATCAAACTTGGATGTTGGCTTTGTGAAGTCACCAAGCATTCTCCTTGCATTATTATTATTATTTTCGGCCATCACCTCTTGTTCTAATGTTTCTGAAAGGTTGTTTCTGGATTGTTGTAATTTAGCTTCTTTTAATTTTCTCTTCAGAGTCCTTTCAGGTTCTGGATCAATTTCAACAAGAGTGCCTTTATCCCTGTTCCTGCTCATATGAAAGAGAAGAAAACAAGAAAAGAAAAAGGAATCCTCTATGTCACAGTATAGAGATTCCCTTATGTTAGTAGAAAAAGAAAGGTGGTAGAAGAATGAAGAATGGATTCGGATTTATGGATGAAGAGAGGTGAAGAGAAGTGTTAGTAATTAAATAATTAAATAGAAGAAGAAAAGAGAAGAAAGAATTCGAAAATAATTTTTGAAAAAGGGGTTAGTGTTTTCGAAAAATAAAAATAAATTGTAATTAAAATTAAAACATGAAACAATTAATTAATTAAAAAGAATTTTTGAAAAAGAGAGAGATATTTTCGAAAATAGAAGAGGGAAAAGTAGTTAGGTAGTTTTGAAAAAGATAAGAAACAAACAAAAAGTTAGTTAGTTGATTGAAAAATATTTGAAATCAAAATTTTAAAAAAGATAGGAGGATAAGAAGTTAGATAAGATATTTTGAAATCAAATTTTGGAAAAGATAAAGTTTTTGAAAAAGATAGGATAAAAAGATAAAAAGATTTTTAAGAAAAAGATATTTTGAAAAAGATTTAATTTTTAAAAAGACTTAACTAACAAGAAACTACAAGATAAGATTCTAGAATTTAAAGATTGAACCTTTCTTAACAAGAAAGTAACAAACTTCAAATTTTTGAACCAATCACATTAATTGTTAGTTTGATTTTCGAAAATTTGATAAAAAGATAAGAAAAAGATTTTGAAAATATTTTAAAAAAGATTTTTGAAATTTTCGAAAATAATTAAAAAAATGAAAAAGATATGATTTTTGAAAAAGATTTTGAAAAGATAAGATTTTTAAAATTGAAATTTTGACTTGACTTGTAAGAAACAACTAATTTTAAAAATTTTTGACCAAGTCAACCCAAAATTTCGAAATTTTGGAGGGAAATAAGGAAAAGATATTTTTGATTTTTAAATTTTTAAGGAAAAACACAAAAATGACCCAAAACATGAAAATTTTGGATCAAGACACAAGATGCATGCAAGAATGCTATGAATGTCAAGATGAACACCAAGAACACTATGAAGATCATGATGAACATCAAGAACATAATTTTGGAAAATTTTTAATGCAAAGAAAACATGCAAGACACCAAACTTAGAAATTTTTAATGCATGGAAAATATGAATGCAAAAATGCACAAGAAAAACAAGAAAAGACACAAAACATGAAATCATCAAGATCAAACAAGAAGACTTGTCAAGAACAACTTGAAGATCATGAAGAACACTATGAATGCATGGAGTTTTCGAAAAAATGCAAGAAAAATTCTAAAAGCATGCAATTGACACCAAACTTAAAAATTAACTCAAGACTCAAACAAGAAACACAAAATATTTTTGATTTTTATGATTTTCTAATTTTTTTTTGTATTTTTATTATTATTTTTCGAAAATAATGTGAAGAAAAACGAAAATTGAAAGAAAAAATTTTGAAAAAGATTTTTGAAAAGAAAATTACCTAATCTGAGCAACAAGATGAACCGTCAGTTGTCCATACTCGAACAATCCCCGGCAACGGCGCCAAAAACTTGGTGGACGAAATTGTGATCACTTGTTATTTTGATTATAAAGGATGTATACTCTTATGGCACTGTTTATTTTCTTCACAACTCCGTTCAACTAGCCAGCAAGTGTACTGGGTCGTCCAAGTAATACCTTACGTGAGTAAGGGTCGAATCCACAGAGATTGTTGGTATGAAGCAAGCTATGGTCACCTTGTAGATCTCAGTCAGGCGAATTTAAACATGATATTTTATTGGATTAAATAATAATTAAAAAGGAATAATAACAGGGATAGAAATACTTATGTAGATTCATTGGTAGGAATTCCAGATAAGCGGAATGGAGATGCTGTAGAGCTCTCGGACGCCTGCTCTCCTATTCCTTCTACTCAATCCTTCTTACTCCTTTCCATGGCAAGCTTTGTATAGGGGTTCACCATCAGCTGTGGCTACTTTCAATCCTCACGGGGAAATATCCTATGCGGCTGTCACTCGCACAGCTAACCAGTCTGGAGGCATCACCCATGGTTGATAGCTACATCCCATCCTCGCAGTGAAAGCTAATGCTCACGCACTCTGTCACAGTACGGCCAATCACCGGTTGGTTCCCTCCCCTACTGGAATAGAATCCATTGATTCTTTTGCGTTGTCACTACGCCCAGCAGGTTACAAGTTTGAAGCACGTCACAGTCATTCATTACCGGAATCCTACTCGGACACCACAGACAAGGTAGACTTTCCGGATTCCCAGGATCCTACTCGGAACACCACAGACAAGGTTGGACTTTCCGGATCCTCATAAATGCCGCCATCTATCTAGCTTATACCACGAAGATTCTGTTGGGGAATCTAAGAGATACACATTCAAGCTTCTTTGCATGTAGAACGGAAGTGGTTGTCAATCACGCGCGCTCATAAGTGAGAATAATAATGAGGGTTATCTAACTCATCACATTCATCATGTTCTTGAGTACGAATGAATATCTTGGAATAAGAATAAAAGAGGAATTGAATAAAAGAAAGTAGAACTTCATTAATCTTTGAGGTACAGCAGAGCTCCACACCCTTAATCTATGGTGTGCAGAAACTCCACCGTTGAAAATACATAAGCATAAGGTTCAGGCATGGCCGAATGGCCAGCCCCCTAAAACGTGATCAATGATCTCCTAAGATGAAGAATAAAACAAAACTGAGACCAAAGATGAGACCAAAGATGTCTAATACAATAGATAAGTGTCCTATATATACTAGACTAGCTACTAGGGTTTACATGAGTAAGTAATTGATGCATAAATCCACTTCCGGGGCCCACTTGGTGTGTGTTTGGGCTGAGCTTGATCAATCCACGTGTAGAGGCATTTCTTGGCGTCAAACTTCAGGTTATGACGTGTTTTGGGCGTTTAACTCCGGATCATGACGTTTTTCTGGCGTTTTACTCCAGACAGCAGCATGAACTTGGCGTTTAACGCCAAGTTACGTCGTCATTCTTCGAATAAAGTATGGACTATTATATATTGCTGGAAAGCCCTGGATGTCTACTTTCCAACGCCGTTGAGAGCGCGCCATTTGGAGTTCTGTAGCTCCAGAAAATCCATTTCAAGTGCAGGGAGGTCAGAATCCAACAGCATCAGCAGTCCTTTTGTCAGCCTTTTTCAGAGTTTTGCTCAAATCCCTTAATTTCAGTCAGAATTTACCTGAAATCACAGAAAAACACACAAACTCATAGTAAAGTCCAGAAATGTGAATTTAACATAAAAACTAATGAAAACATCCCTAAAAGTAGCTTAAACTTAGTAAAAACTATATAAAAACAATGCCAAAAAGCGTATAAATTATCCGCTCATCACTCATTCCTCAAATTCACCACACAATTCACACAGATTAACCCCTCTCTCGATGGTGGTTGAATCTTTGAAGAACAAGAGTTTCCTCTTTGGATTAACCACTTGAATTGAGGAGGAAAAGAGGAGTTCATCAATGCATTCAAACAAGCACAGCTCTTCCCCCTAATGAAAGTGGGGTTTAGTGAATCATAGCTCCAATTTCAACAATAATTGCCATCAACAAAAACTAAACTAAGTGTAAAGAAAAGAAGAAGAAGAATAAGGAAATGCTTAAACTTAAAACTGAAGAAGAGAAGTCCAAGAAAAACCCAAAATAGCTCTCCGGGTATCCTCCCGGAAGTGCTAGAGAGTTCTCCAAGTAAAAGTGCTAAAAGTATAAAATTCTAAGTGTCCAAAAAGTCCCTCTAAAGTACAAACTCAATCTCTATTTATATTAGTCCCAAAACTCCTTCAAAGATCTTTAATTGGGTTAGTAATATGGGCTTCCTCTTTGTTGAATTCTTGGCTCAATGGAAGAAGTGTTGCTAGACTTGGAAGGAGGAGTTCATTCATCATGCTTCTGGCCCAATGGCTTGGCGTTTTTTTTTTTGCCAATAACGCTAGCCTTAATGCACGTTGGCAACGTGCATCATATTTTCCTGGGTGTGAACTTTCAGACTTGGGCGTTGCTAGCCCAAGTTGTTGCTAACAACTTGCTTTTCTCTTTCTTGACTCTACTCTCATGCTAAATGTAGCCCAGAATTTGAGTCTCAATCCTCTGCTTCAATATGGACTATTATACATCATTGGAAAGCTCTTGATGTCTACTTTCCAATGCCACTGGAATCACCTCATTTGGACTTTCCTAGCTCAAGTTATGCTTCCTCAAAGAAGGTAAGGTCAAGCTGCCAAGTTATTGCCAAAAACACACCTATCCTCCCACGTTGGCAACGTGCCTAGCCTCCCAAAGCAGAGACATGAGGCTGGCGTTGTCACCAAACACGCCCCCTTGTTAGCATGTTGGCAACGTGCTCGTGCTCCCTCCAGGGCTAATCTCTAGCCTTCAATTTTGCTTGTCACGTTGCCTTAGAAAACGCCTTTAGAAGCTGGCGTTGGCAACGTGCTCGAGTGCTTCTTCATGTGAGCTTCCTTGCCTAACTTTGCTTGCTGCGTTGCCCCCAAACACGCCTTTGGAAGCTGGCGTTGGGAACGTGCTCGAGCCTTCCTCAAGGCTCTATGCTTGTTGCTTGGCGTTGTCCTTGAATAACGCCTACGGTTCCTGGCGTTGGCAACGTGGTTGGGATCCAAGACTTGGTGCCTAGCCAAGCATTCCTTCCTGGCGTTGCCTTAAAACACGCCAATGAAATTGGCGTTGGCAACGTACTCCTATTTTTTGGCCCAGAATCTTGTCCCTGGCGTTGTTGATGAACACGCCAGTTCATTTCCAAGTTAGCAACGCTCTCGTGTGCCCATACTCCTAGCTTGCATGCGTTGCCAAGGAACACGCCCATGCTCATGCTCTCCCAGCTCAACAATGTGCTCGAGCTTTCCTATGGTGCCAAAGTTGCTTGCTACGTTGCCAAGGAACACGCCTTCATAACTTGGCGTTGGCAACGTGCACCTCCCTTTCCTGGGCAAGTTTTCCATTCAGCGTTGTTTGCCTGCGTTGTCCTCAAACACGCCCCTCATCTCTAGGCTGGCAACGTGCTCGAGGCTCTGAACTAGCTCCCCAAGATTGCTTGGCGTTGCCTTGAATAACGCCTACGGTTCCTGGCATTGGCAACGTGCTTCACACCCTTCCTACCAAACCTTGCTTGTATGGCGTTGCCTAGGGACACGCCTATGGTTCCTGGCGTTGGCAACGTTGGCTTGAGTTGTTGTCAAACACGCCAATGAAGAGTGGCGTTGGCAACGTGCTCGATGGACGGAGATCCAAGACTTGGTCCCTAGCCAAGCTTTCCTCCCTGGCGTTGCCTCTAAACACTCCAATGAAGTAGCACGTTGGCAACGTGCTCAAGCTCCTCCCTGGCCCAAGTTCCTCTAGCTCAGCGTTGCCTTAAACAACGCCTATACTTCCCACGTTAGCAATGCCCAAGTGTGCTCTCCAGGGCAGCCTTGGCGTTGCCTTCAACAACTCACCTTTTCTCCAAGTTGGCAACGCCAACAACTTCTCTTCTTCTTGCCCAGTTTGCTTCATTCTTGCTTCCCTGCTTTCTTGTTTCATCACCTATCATCAACAAGGGAAATAGCTTCAAAGTCTTACCAATTCATGCAATAAATTTCATGAGATTCATTCATACTCATTCACGTATGTATTCCTTAAATCATTTGCATGAATTTGGCTAAAATCAACATGTTCCTTGGTATTCTCATGCATGAAGACAAAACTCATAAAAAGACTTGTTTATTTAGAGAAAATGAATGAAACAAAGCTAAAACCAACTAAACTAACTAGCTAATATAGTAAATATGCAATTGCATCAGTAGTGATGCCATCTTCCAACGTTAGTGACAAAAGTGAGTGTCACTAACTTTGGCTCTTTGATCTCAACTCCACGTTAACTTTCACGTTAAATGTCTTAACGTGAAAGTTAACGTAGGCAATGTTAGTTGGTCCAACGTTAGTGACAAAAGTGAGTGTCACTAACTTTGGCTTTTGTTTTCCTCTTCCACGTTAGAGTTCATGTTAACTAAGTTAACGTGACTCTTAACGTGGATCATTGCCAAGTTCTCTAACGTTAGTGGTGTTCACTTTTACCACTAACATTGGAGGAAAACGTTATTGGTGTTCACGTTTTCTCTTAACGTTGGAGTTCCCTTTTGCTTCTACGTTAACTACCACGTTAACTTAGTTAATGTGGCAAGTAACGTGAGCTATGGATGGCTTCGCAGGCGTTATTGGTGATCACTTTTCTCATTAACGTTGTAAGCTTTTTACCATTTCACGTTAGTGTTCACGTTAACTAGGTTAACGTGAATACTAACGTGGTTCTTCCTTGCTTCCTTTTCCCTGAAATCAAGCAATTAAAGTGCATTAAAGCTCTAGCCAAAGTCATGAGATTATGCATCATCAATTTATCATGAAATTCTAGCAAAATTCTCATGAAATCATGCAACGTTCACACTAGTTCCTTGAATCAAGGTGTGAGTGTATTTTCATCCAAAACTTGTCTTATTCACTAAGAAAATGCATGAAACTACCCTAAAACAGTAAAGAAAAGTTCAGTGAAACTGGCCTAGATGCCCTGGCATCAATTTGCATGTTTCATTGCATGTTTGTTTGATTTTTCTGCATTTAGCTACCTCTATTTTATAATATTTCACTAATTTAATTTGAAAATTTTTTGTTTTAACCTTGTTTGAAGACTATAAATTCGAACATGAATTATAGCTAAGAACACACAACCTGTGAGATTTGAGCTTAATTGCATGGTTACATTGTTTAACCATAATATTTTATTCTTGTGTGTTTCCTTCTCTATGATTGTAATCTATATTTTGTTCTAGTCTATATGTCCAATGTTTAATGTGTTACATGCTTGCATATGATTGAGGCCATCATTTGTTTTTGCTCACTTATCCCAAATAGCCTACCCTTCCATTTACCTTTGTTAGCCACTTTGAGCCTTTTTAATCCCCATTTGTTCTATATTTTACCACATCACTAGCCTTAAGCGGAAAAACAAGTAATCACCCTAATTGAATCTTTGGTTAGCTTAAAGATATAAATTGTGTATCAACTAAGTGTGGGAAAACCGTGGCAACATGGGTTAATAAGGGAATGTGTTATGTTTTTACTTTGATAAAATATTGGGAATTTGGGTACCTGCTTATGTGAGACCAAAAAAATTAAAAATCTATATGCATTGATAAGTTATGTTTATTTTTCTATTTAAAAAAAATAAATAAATAAAGAAAAATAAAAAAATAAAAAATAAAAAAAAGAGAAAAAAAGAAAAAAATCCAAAAAAATATTCAATAAATAAGTAAATAAATAAAGGGACAAAATTACCCTAATGCTAAGTTAAGTTAAGAAAAAGATCAATGCGTATGTGATAAAAAATTAAAAGAAAGGTTAATGCATGAGTATGAGATGAAAAAATGGGAATTTTGGGTAGCTAAACATGATTTTAGAGTTATATAGAGTATGTGTATGTTAGGTGAGAGCTTAGACTAGTCAAAGATTCAATTCATAGCTCACTTAGCCATATATATATATATATATATATATATATATATATATATATATATATATATATCCTCACCTTTACCTTAGCCCCATTACAACCTTGAAAAGACCTCATGATGTTTGCATTGGTACATTAAATACTTGTTGATTGGTTAGATGAAGAACAAAGTTTAGAAAGTATGACTAAAGAAGAGTAGAGTGATTAACCCTAGACCTCAATTGAGTGCTTTTTATCAACCTTTTACCCACTTATTCATACTATTTGCATGGTTTTACTTTTTCCTTCCGGATTTTGTGCTATGATTGAAAACATGCTTCTTTGGGCTTTAAATTTGCTATGTTTATTCCTCTCTTATTACCATTAGATGCCTTGATATGTGTGTTAAGTGATTTCAGGGATTACAAGGCAGGAATGGCTTAGAGGATGGAAAGGAAGCATGCAAAAGTGAAAGGAATACAAGAAACTGAAGGAATTGCTGAGCTGTCCAGCCTGACCTCTTCGCACTCAAATGGTCATAACTTGAGCTACAGAGGTTCAAATGTTGCATTGAAAAGCTAACATCTGGGGCTTCGAAATGATATATAATTTGCTATAGTGGTCGTACAGCAAAATGACGCGCACGCGTGAATTACACGGACACGTCGTTCTGCAGAAAAATCAGCGACCTGCACGTGGCAAAATTCGCCCCCAGCAATTTCTGGGCTGTTTCTGACCTAGTTTTTGGCGCAGAAAACACAGATTAGAGGCTATAAAGTGGGGGAATACATCCATTCATACATACAACATTCATTATTCACAATTTTAGTTTTAGATGTAGTTTTTCTAGAGAGAGAGTATATCTCCTCTCTCTTAGGTTTTAGGATTAGGATTTCTTCTTCTTCTCAATTCCAGGTTCAATGTTCTTTTAACTTAGTTTCTCTTTTATTTGTTTATGAACTCCATGTTAGATTTGATTTCTTTATTTAATACAATTTGAAGTATTTCATATTTATGATTTTAATTTAGCTTTTTACATTCTTTGCTTGTGTTGAGTAATTGGAGACACTTGAGTTATCAAACTCCTTGTTGATTGAAAATTGGAATTCTTTGCTAATTGATTTGAATTCCCCTAACTCTAGTCTTTTCTTAGGAATTGACCAGGACCTGAGGAATCAAATTGATTTATCCACTTAACATACCTTCATAGTTAGAGGTTGACCATGTGGGAGCAAAAGCCAATTCTCATTACAATTTATAAGGATAACTAGGATAGGACGTCCAGTTCTTATACCTTGCCAAGAGATTTTCTAATTAATAAATTATTTTTCTTATCATTTAAATTACTTGTTCCTTATTTCAAAAACCCAAAAATATACCTTTTTCCAATAACCAATAATAAATCATACTTCCCTGCAATTCCTTGAGATACGACCCGAGGTTTAAATACTTCGGTTATAAATTTTATTGGGTTTTGTTACTTGTGACAACCAAACTTTTGTACGAATGGATTCTCTGTTGGTTTAGAAACTATACTTACAACGCAATTATTTTTGTGAAATTCTTTACCGATAGAAATCCGTTCATCAGTCTCCCGCCTAGCACTTTGGTTTAAAGTCCTCAAGTTGGACTTTTGAGGAGATCGTTGTTAAGGTGGCTTCTGTTTCAACTCCTGCTTGAAACTCCAACCAGTTTTGCTATTGATTTGACCTCCGAGGTCCCAAATAAATTTCATCAAACTCTTGAGAGACTTCTAGTTGGCAACTAGGATCCATGAGTGTTGGTTCATGAAACTTGTAACACCCTACCATACAGAGTCTTATGCTTAAGTCATAATTCAGAGATGGCAAGGTATTACGACCTCTAAAATAAAAATTTAGTACGTATAGTAGTATGAATAATTGATTATAACTAGGAGCCTTTGTAGAAAAAGGGGTAAACAAAAATCGCAACTCGAAAGCGCAACACTCCGATCGATAACGTAACGAACAAGGATAAACCAACGCGAGATTATATATATATACAAAGGAGTGTCAAAAATAGGAATATCAAGACTCAAGATCCGGCTGCGAAGATAACCGGTCCGAGCATAGCAATATATATACATATGATAAAATAAGGGAAACTCCAAAGGAAACCCAAAGGGACACAAATACAAAAACCTATTCTCCAAAATCTCCCATAAGAGGAGTTATCACAGTTTGTATTATTTAATGGAGATAAAAGTATCTAAGCAAAACATATAAACTAAACAGAGTCCCCAAGAACAAGGAATCTTCGCGAATCTAGAAGTCTCCAGCATGCTTCAGCGGGAAACCTCACGTCCTGCATCTGAAAACCACAAAATCCGCATGGGTGAGAACCAGAGGTCCCCAGCATGGTAACTGCTTCCACATATATAATACATAATAATAGAGGAAAGCCAAAGGCAATCCTAGAACTTCCTCCAAATAATATCAAAGCTTATAAACAAGCTAAACCATATAAGGGCATCTGACTAAAGATTCTTCAGTCTAACTAATACTTCCCTTTCCAATTCCTTCAAACCTCCCAACCACCAACAGGAGTATATTATAGCAAACACAGTTATATCAGACAAAGAATATACAAATAGGAGCAGTTAAGACATTTAGACAATTAGCAAGTAATATGCAGTCAAATAGGCAATCTCAAACAATTCACATAGTATGCATATGATGAATGCCTATCCCTAGTGGCTGATGATATCATCTTGTCGGTTATAGAGCCAACCCGACAAGTCCTGGTCGCTAACCATTGGACTGTCCCTCTGTCGCGCATCCCCAACTCGAGTTATACTCATCATAAACTTGATCATAATCATGATCCATATCCATCACCCTCACTGGTGAATATTTACGGGGGCGAGCTCATCCGGGTCTTTCACAGTGCCCGGCCACACTTACGACATAGGGTCACTAGAGTATCAAGTCTCAACCTGGAGCACGTGGTGGCTAGCCACTGCTACTTGATGGTGTTTTTGTGGAAAAACGAATTTCCAACACACAAATCCAACCGGCAAGTGTACCGGGTCGCATCAAGTAATAATAACTCACATGAGTGAGGTCGATCCCACAGGGATTGATGGATCAAGCAATTTTAGTGGGTGATTAGTTTAGTCAAGCTAACATTGAGTGAATTGTGTGAGATTGATCAACAGAAAGTAAATTGCAAGGAATTTAAAAGATGCAGAAAATAAAATTGCAGGAAACTTAAAGAACAAGAAAGTAAAATAACTGAAAATTAAATTGCAAGAAAAATAAATTGTATGAAAAGTAAAGGGGTTGGGGTGCTGGAAATTAAAATTCAACAAGAAAATGTAAAGAGCAATCAAGCAGAGAACTAGAATATGAAATGGGATGCAGCAGATTTAAAACAGAAGAGTAAAAATGCTTGAAGAATTGAAAACAGAAAGCGATGCTTAATTTGCAGCAATTTAAAAGACTGTTGAAGATCTCAGGGAATCAATGAGACTAGAAAACAAGTCTAGATCTCACTCCCTTCCTTGATCCAACAGCAAATAGATTGAAGCAGAAAGAAAAATAAAAGCAGTAAGAGAACTTTGATTCAAAATGTAATTCACTAAAATTATGCAGCAAGACAAACAAAGAGAAATCTCAGAGGGAGAATGAAACAGAATTCCTTCACTTCTCAATCCAAGATTCAAGACAGAAAAAAAATAAAGGAAAGAGCTCCCCTACAAAGATGGAATTGATGCCTTTATATAGGCTTTACAAAATGAAAAATGAAAACAAATTACAAAAATGAAAATCCTAATTTACTTGATCCATGTGCCTTTGAGTCATGTTGAGTGGGCTTTGCTTGCTTTGGATTTGAGGAGAAATGGGTTTGGTTGGCCTTGATTCAATTTGGTGAGGAATTGAATTAAATTGAATTTTGGTTGATTTTTGGCCCATAACACTCCCAGGAGGCTGCCCTGCCCTTGTGGAGGGCAGGGCAGAAAATTGGTGCATGGTGCGTGCTTTTGGTGCGGCCTTGTTGAGGATTGGTGCGCCAAAGTTGTGTTGGTGCGCGCGCTTGGTGCTTGAGAGGCTGCCCTGCCCGCGCCAAGGGCAGGGCAGAAAAGTTGACGCGCCAGATTTGAGTTGGTGCGCGCGCTTGGTGCTGCCAGGGGAGGAAATTGGTGCGCCAAATTTGTTGCTTGGTGCGCCAAGTTCTTGTGCCATCCAAATGCTGCCCTGCCCGCGCCAAGGGCAGGGCAATGTTCCTTCCTTCACGTCCCAAGTTCGAATCACGGAGGAGGCAAACACGCTACATCATTTTCCTTGGCTTCTTTTTGCTTATTTTTGGCCCTTAAAGATGCCTCTCGTTCCTGCCCCAATTGTGCGCCAAATATGGATTTCTATATATCGTTGGAAAGCTCTGAATGTCAGCTTTCCAACGCAACTGGAAGCACATCAATTGGACTTCTGTAGCTCAAGTTATAGCCCTTTGAAGGAGGCATGGTCATGCTGTTAGCGCCCAGATTTTAACTTAGCCAAAATTTGCTTCATCCTCACTTTGCTTCATTATGATTCTGCCCTGCCCTTGGCAAGGGCAGGATCGTGTGCGTGCTGGCTGCTTCCTCTTTGATTTTGTCATGGGCCACGCTTTTAAAAGCGTGGCCTAAAGCTCCAAAGTGCACCCCAACTTCAAAGTGTGTCCCAAAGCTCTTTTTTTCTCCTTTTTTTGTGCTTCTTTGCTTCTTTTTCTTCTTATTTCCTACAAGATTTATAAAATTAAAATATCAAGAAAATATATCATTTAACTACAAAAAGCATTCAATATTTAAGCACAAATCATCAATTTCTTGTATGAAAAAGCATAGAAAATGGGTATATGATGACATGTCATCACTACTACCCAGGGAAACTCGTATCTCAGATAGTGGAAGTGCAAATCACAATTATCAATAATTCAGCATAAACATGCATGAATCCTCATCCATGGATCAACATTCATATCAGCCATCCGGCTCACGGTTCAGTCCAGAACCAGCCAATATTCATAGCATACACAGCTATTCCAGCTCACGGTTAAATCCATAACCAGCCAATATTCATAGCATACACAGCTATTCCGGCTCACGGTTAAATCCATAACCAGCCATTTCATTAACAATTACAGCCTTTCGGCCCATGGCATAACAAGCACTTCCACCACCGTCCTCCGCATCTCACATAATCATCTTGATCCTCATTGATCATTCATTTTTCCCTTGCTTCACTCGCAAGTTACCTCATTCACTAGCCCCTTTTTAATAGCTAGGCATGTCATAATGATTTAAGACATAAATGGTGAGATCGGAGGCTTAGAAGTATGAGATTTGGCTTTTAAAACTCAAAAATCAACTTTGGGATGAAAATAGGGCCACGCGTACGCGCACTTCACGCGCACGCGTGGATGGCCTTAAAAACTCATCGACGCGCAAGCGTCATGCACGCTAACGCGTGGATTCGAAATTTGTCAATCGACACGCACGCGTCAACCACGCGTACGCGCGGGTGTTCTTGTGCCCCAGGCACAACACTGGCACAGTTCTGGCATAACTCTCTGGAAAATGGCTGGGCATTGGGTGCAGCACAATCGGCGAACCCGCGCACACCACGCCCACGCGTGGATGGCGTTTCTTGAAAGATCGGCGCGTACGCGCCAGCTGCGCCCACGCGCAAGGGGTCATTCTGCTAAAAATTTTCTAAGTTAAAAGCTGCAGAATTTACAGATTTAAACCCTAATCTTCCGACGGACATAACTTCCTCATTTTAAATCATTTATCACCCGTTCTTCGAACGGCATGGACATCCCGGATCCAATTTCATTTCTAAGCAGATTTGGTACAAAACGGAGATCCGTAGTCCAAGTTATGTCCCGTCAAAGTATGCCCAAAAACCATATTTTCATACAAAACCACAATATGCCATTTTCAAAACAAACCATTTTCAACTCTTTCCAAAATCAATCAAAACATGCCAATTTCATCCCTTTTCTTTGAAATCAATTCAGAATGTATCAAATTCACATCAAGCCTCCTCAACTCACACATTGACACTTTACCACAATATACAATATCACTATCTCATCATTTTAGCCCACTTCACCCAAGTGGCTTAAACTCAAACATATTGGCATATCATATACTATTCCTCATGCCAATTCTCAACAACACCAATTCCAATAAATCATTATTATACACAATTAACATCATACTCACCATCAACATGGTTCAACCCACAATTCAACCATAACCAATCATCAAGTATATATCACAACATGCATATTTCTCATACATCATACCACCAAGGCATCAATAATCATCATCACATATATGACCACATCATATATCTCAATCATTCAACAACATCAACAATTCAATGCCTATCTTAGGGCCTCTAGCCTAAGTATTTCCTACCACATTACATATTAGATACGGGAAACCGAAACCATACCTTAGCCGAATTTCCCAAGCTCCACCGGAGCACTTCCAAATCACTTATCCACAAGCTCTCAAGGCATCAACACCTCCAAGAACAGATTTTTCACCACCAAAGCCCTTTTTAATCTTTTCAAAATCACCAATCAAGCTCCAAAATCCACAAATACACAACCTAAGCCACAACCATCATACCCATACACAACATCTCAAAACCCAAACATCATAAAACAACAAAATACACTAGGGTTGAGAATCTTACCACACCCAAGGTCCAAGGAGACAAGATTAACCTTCTCCTTCAAGAGAGTTGGGTCCTATAACATCAAAGAACCCAAAATCTCAACATTTCACCCATGAAACTCGAAAATAAGGGCTGGAATTTCGAACAGCAACACGTGGCTTACCTCAAGATTAATTATATGGGTTTTGTAGAGCTCTCCGCGGTGAACGCGTGGCCGCAAACGGAGCGGCAATCGGAGCTCTAGATCAAAAGTTATGGTGGTTTGAAGATCAAGTGAGAGAAAGAACTTGAGAGAGAGTGTTCTTCCTCCCCTCTCTTCAATTCAGCGTGTTTGAGTGTGTTGTGAGGAGAGAGAGTGCTGAAAACTAGGGTTTTGGTTAAGTTATGTTGGGCCAAGGGCCCACTTTGGGTCCAATTGGCCCGGTTTGGCCCGTTCGGTCCAATCTTGGTCCGAATTCTATAAAATTAGTATCGAAATTCTCGTCTCAATCTCCTCTATCACATTAAGCCATAAAAATCACATTTTAGGCTTTCTAGAATAAATTCTCATTTATGGGTTAATTAGCCGTTAATTAACCGGGTCTTACAAAACTAATGCCCGGATCCCATATTCGAGTCTCTTGTTCATCTTCTTTTTTATCTTCATTGTTGCACTTAGATGAACATTGTCTTGAATCACTATTGACACACTTGTATACTCCCCCGAATCCACAAAATTAACTTTTGCACCGTAATTGAGCTCCAAATGTTGAATTGGCTTCCTTGATGAACTTCCAACATTTTTTCTAATTAACATTCTTCTCTCCACCATCCACTACTCCAAGAAGGGTGTGAAGTTGACAATCCGTCTCTAAGAGGTCGTATTGATGTGGGCCTAGAAAGCTTGTTGGAGAAATCTTCACCCACTCAATCTGTTCTTGCACGATTACCTTTACTTCTTGGTAGCTATAGTTTTCCTCAACCTCCTTTAAATCTTCCTCATCATCACTTAAGTCAAAGATTGGAGGTTGTGTGAAGTCCACATCCACGTCTCCTTCAAATTCAAGCAAGGGGGTTCATGAAAGTTACTGAAGGGATTAACCATGTTGGACAAAAAATCTCGAGTGATGGAATCCTCTTTATCAATTCCGACCAATTCTTCAGGAGACTCTTCTTGTACTTCATGGTGTAACAAGGTATCTTCTTCTTGATTTTTCAATTCCTCGTTCGCTCCACACTTTGCACTTGGGCTCGGTTCTTCACATTCAACCATAAAAGCTTTTCGAGTGTGGTTTGAGCGCAACGAAGCTAACCGGTTAAGAGTTTTCGCCTAGGTAGACATGACTTGCTCTTGCTTCTTCCGAAACTCTTGTTATTCTTGAATGTGCATGAAAAGCACTTCTTTTGTGGCTTGATCCAAACATGAAGATGAAAATTTGGGTGATGAAGGTTGACAATCAAGCTCATGAGGAAAAGGATCTTGGTTTTGTATGTAGTGAGGTGATGGTGTATAGAATTGGTGATTGGAAAGGTAAGTGTTTGGGTTCCATGGGGGTAAATTGTGGTAATGGTGTGGAAAAGTCATGAAGAAAGTATAAATAAAACCTAGTAATGAAAACAAATAAACAACCAAAAAGTGCTATTTACACTATGGACATATTTACAACAACCTAGGATATAACACCAATTGCATTCCCCGGCAATGGCGCCAAATTTGATGTAGACGAGAATTTATCGTCGATTCGGAATTTCTCAAAATAGGGATCAATTCGTTGCAAGTATAGCCAAATCAACAACTAACTCTCATAATCAAATGTTAAATTCAATTCAAATTAACCGAGAGTAATGAAACCTCGGGTCATTTTCCCTAGGAATGCAATTGAAGTGTTATAAGCTTTCGGTTGTGGGGAAAAGGAGGGTTTTGTAATCAAATAACAAAAGATTAAACGATCTTAAGAAATAAAAGAACTAAGGAATGATTAAAATTATAAATAATGCAAGTAAAAGGGAAACAAGATCAAAACTTATAAATGCATAAAAAGAGCCTTGACTTGGGAATGAGAATCCAAGGAATCCCATCATTGCCATAACCACAACTATGGTAATAATCATGAGTTAATCTCACTTAGCTAACCCCAAATATTGATGAGTAAGTCAAACAAGCATAATTGACCTTAATCTATAAGTCCCAACCAACTTACCAAGCTAACTAATAAAAGGCTAGCTTTAATGGAAACAAGAGTCAACTAACTCCTCAAGAATTACCACTAAATGTCAGACATTATGACTCTAGTATCCTAAGAACTCAAACCACGAGCCAAGGTATGAAAATCTACTCAAAATTACCAAGTGGCATTTTCACAAACACTTGATGGGCACAAAACCAAAACATGAGAATTTGCAAAGAAAAGTTAGAAAACTATAACCAACAATCAACAAAACCAACATAAACAACCAATCAAACATAAAGAAAGCATGAAACAGTAAATTCATCAATCAAAACTTCAAGAAAGTCAAAATTGAAAATTTGAACAAAGTAACTTGAACTAAAAGGATATGAAAGTAAACGTACTTTAATTAAGGAAGAAATTGAGAGTACTTACAATTAAAGAAGCAAAATCCAAAATCAAAGCTTGCTATAAAATGCTACAATGGAAATTTATAAACCCTAATAAAAACTATAAGAGAGCAATGCTACACTACTCCTACTCCTACTCCTAATTTTGTTCTAAAAACTATCTAAGTGAGCTCTCTTGATATGTGTTGAATTGCCCTTTATATAGCACTCCAAAACAGCATTCCAGCTTTCCAAAATAGGCCAAGAGGCCTTAGAAATCGTGAAGCACATGTTTCATTAATGAAATCACGTGGAGGAACCTGTGCATACGTGGTACACAAAATCGTGATACATAACTTCGTGCAGCTGACCAGCAAGTGCACTCGGTCGTCCAACTAATACCTTACGTGAGTAAGGGTCGATCCCACGGAGATTGTCGGCTTGAAATGAGCTATGGTCATCTTGTAAATCTCAGTCAGGCAGATTCAAATGGATATGGGGTTTTGATAACTAAAAAACGAAAATAAACAGAAAATAGGATAGAAATACTTATGCAATTCATTGGTGGGAATTTCAGATAAACGTATGAAGATGCTTTGTTCCCTCTAAACCTCTGCTTTCCTATTGCCTTCATCTAATCATTCATACTCCTTTCCATGGCAAGCTGTATGTAGGTGTATCACCGTTGTCAATGGTTACAATCCATCCTCTCAGTGAAAATGGTCCCCTACGGTTGCCCGCATAGCTAATTCTCTGTCGGTTCTCGATTATGTCGGAATAAGATCCATTGATCCTTTTGCACACTATCACTGCACCCAACACTCGCAATTTTTAAGCTCATCACAGTCATCCCATTCCAGATCCTACTTGAAATACCACAGACAAGGTTTAGACTTTCTGGATCTCAAGAATGCTGCCCATGTAATTCTAGCTTTTACCACGAAGACTCTGATTGCATAGAATGGAAGCTCTATTGTCAGGAGAGGTAACCATGCATTGTGAACCAGGAGGCCAACAGATACATACTCAAGCTTTCGCAGATAGAACGGAGGTGGTTTTCAGGCACGTGTTCATAGGGGAGAATAATGATGAGTGCACGGATCATCACATCCACCAGGTTGAAGTATGAGTGAATATCTTAGAACAAGAATAAGCTTGATTTGAATAGAAAATAGTAGTAATTGCATTGATTCATGAGGAACATCAGAGCTCCACACCTTAATCTATGGTGTGTAGAAACTCCACCGTTAAAAATACATAAGAACAAGGTCTAGCGATGGCCGAATGGCCATGCCTCCCAAATAACATGAAACAATAGAAAGGGTTCAAAGACCTGATCCCAAGATCAAAGATGATAAAAAAGAATGAAAATACAATAGTAAAAGGTCCTATTTATAGAGAACTATTAACTTGGGGTCTACAGAAATAAGTAAATAGTGCAGAAATCCACTTCCCGGGCCCCCATGGTGTGTGCTTGGGCTGAGCATTGAAGCTTTCACGTGAATAGGCTTCTCTTGGAGTTAAACGCTAGCTTTGGTGCCAATTTGGGCGTTTAACTCCAGCTTTTATGCCAGTTTGGGTGTTTTGACGCCATAATTTTTATACTGACATAGAACGCCAGTTTGGGCCATCATGTCTCACGAAAAGTATGAACTATTATACATTGCTGGAAAGCCCAAGATGTCTACTTTCCAACGCAATTGAGAGCGCTCCAATTGGACTTTTGTATCTCTAGAAAATCAATTTTGAGTGCAGGGAGGTCAGAATCCAATAGCATCTGCGGTCCTTTTTCAGCCTCTGAATCAGATTTTTGATCAGGTCCCTCAATTTCAGCCAGAAAATACTTGAAATCACAGAAAAATACATAAACTCATAGTAAAGTCCAAAAATGTGAATTTTTCATAAAACTAATAAAAATATACTAAAAACTGACTAAATCATACTAAAAACTACCTAAAAACAATGCCAAAAAGCGTATAAATTATCCGCTCATCACAACACCAAACTTAAATTGATCTGTCGGCCATGACTAGTGACATCCTGGTGGGTTTGAGTTCTTCTATAGCAAGCTTCTTCATCATGGACAAGGGCATTAAGTTGATACTAGCTCCAAGATCACAGAGAGCTTTGTCCAAGGCTAGTTTGCCTATGGTGCAAGATACTATAAAACTCCCTGGATCTTTAAGCTTTGGTGGAATTCCTTTTTGGAGCACGGCGCTACATTCCTCACTGAGCATCACCATCTTCTTCTCGTTCCAGTCTCTGTTCTTATTGATGAGCTCCTTTAAGAACTTGGCATATAGAGGCATTTGCTCCAATGCCTCAGCCAAAGGTATGTTGATTTTCAGCTTCTTGAAAGTCTCAAGGAATTTGTGAAAATGTTTATCCTTTGCTTCTTTTTGGAATCTCTGTGGATAAGGTAGTGGAGGTGTGGTGCACGAAATTGTGATCACTACAACTTCGCACAACTAACCAGCAAGTGCACTGGGTCGTCCAAGTAATAAACCTTACGCGAGTAAGGGTCGATCCCACGGAGATTGTTGGTATGAAGCAAGCTATGGTCACCTTGTAAATCTTAGTCAGGCAGACTCAAATGGGTATAGATGATGAATAAAACATAAAGATAAAGATAGAGATACTTATGTATATCATTGGTGAGAGCTTCATATAAGCGAATGAAGATGCCTTCCCTTCCGTCTCTCTGCTTTCCTACTGTCTTCATCCAATCCTTCTTACTCCTTTCCATGGCAAGCTTATGCAAGGGTTTCACCGTTGTCAGTGGCTACCTCCCATCCTCTCAGTGAAAATGTTCCTATGCTCTGTCACAGCATATGGCTAATCAGCTGTCGGTTCTCGGTCAGGCCGGAATAGAATCCAGTGATTCTTTTGCGTCTGTCACTAACGCCCCGCCTGCTAGGAGTTTGAAGCACGTCACAGTCATTCAATCATTGAATCCTACTCAGAATACCACAGACAAGGTTAGACCTTCCGGATTCTCTTGAATGCCGCCATCAGTTCTCGCCTATACCACGAAGACTCTGATCTCACGGAATGGCTGGCTCGTTTGTCAGGCGAGCACTCGGTTGTCAGGCGATCAACCATGCATCGTGAATCAGGAATCCAAGAGATAAACACTAGAGCCTTGTTGCTTGTAGAACAGAGTGGTTGTCAGTCACTTCGTTCATAAGTGAGAATGATGATGAGTGTCACGGATCATCACATTCATCAAGTTGAAGAACAAGTGATATCTTGGACAAAGAACAAGCGGAATTGAATAGAAGAACAATAGTAATTGCATTAATACTCGAGGTACAGCAGAGCTCCACACCTTAATCTATGGTGTGTAGAAACTCCACCGTTGAAAATACATAAGAACAAGGTCTAGGCATGGCCGAATGGCCAGCCTCCCAAAGTGATCAAAAGATCTAAAGAAAAAGGTTCCAAAGATCCGATCCTTTTTACAATAGTAAAAGGTCCTACTTATAGAAAACTAGTAGCCTAAAGTGTACAAAGATGAGTAAATGACATAAAAATCCACTTCCGGGCCCACTTGGTGTGTGCTTGGGCTGAGCAATGAAGCATTTTCGTGTAGAGACTCTCCTTGGAGTTAAACGCCAGCTTTTGTGCCAGTTTGGGCGTTTAACTCCCATTTTGGTGCCAGTTCCGGCGTTTAACGCTGGAATTTCTGAGGGTGACTTTGAACGCCGGTTTGGGCCATCAAATCTTGGGCAAAGTATGGACTATCATATATTGCTGGAAAGCTCAGGATGTCTGCTTTCCAACGCCGTTGAGAGCGCGCCAATTGGACTTCTGTAGCCCCAGAAAATCCACTTTGAGCGCAGGGAGGTCAGAATCCAACAGCATCTGCAGTCCTTTTCAGTCTCTGAATCAGATTTTTGCTCAGGTCCCTCAATTTCAGCCAGAAAATACCTGAAATCACAGAAAAACACACAAACTCATAGTAAAGTCCAGAAAAGTGAATTTTAACTAAAAACTAATAAAAATATACTAAGAACTCAACTAAAACTACCAAAAACATACTAAAAACAATGCCAAAAAGCGTACAAATTATCCGCTCATCACAACACCAAACTTAAATTGTTGCTTGTCCTCAAGCAACTGAAAATCAAATAAGATAAAAAGAAGAGAATATACTATAGACTCCAAATTATCAATGAAACTTATCTCCAATTAGATGAGCGGGACTAGTAGCTTTTTGCCTCTGAACAGTTTTGGCATCTCACTTTATCCTTTGAAATTCAGAATGATTGGCTTCTTTAGGAACTTAGAATCTAGATAGTGTTATTGATTCTCTTAGTTAAGTATGATGATTCTTGAACACAGCTACTTTATGAGTCTTGGCCGTGGCCCAAAGCACTTTGTCTTCCAGTATTACCACCGGATACATACATGCCACAGACACATAATTGGGTGAACCTTTTCAGATTGTGACTCAGTTTTGCTAGAGTCCCCAATTAGAGGTGTCCAGGGTTCTTAAGCACACTCTTTTTGCCTTGGATCACAATTTTATTTCTTTCTTTTTCTTTCTCTCTTTTTTTTTCGTTTTTCTCCTTCTCTTTTTTTTTGTATTCACTGCTTTTTCTTGCTTCAAGAATCATTTTTATGATTTTTCAGATCCTCAGTAACATGTCTCCTTTTTCATCATTCTTTCAAGAGCCAACATTCATGAACCACAAATTCAAAAGACATATGCACTGTTCAAGCATACATTCAGAAAACAAAAAGTATTGCCACCACATCAAACTAATTAAGCTAGTTTTAAAGATGAATTCGAAATCCTGTACTTCTTGTTCTTTTGTGATTAAAACATTTTTCATTTAAGAAAGGTGATGGATTCATAGGACATTCATAACTTTAAGGCATAGACACTAAGACACTAATGATCATAAGACACAAACATGGACAAACATAAAGCATAAATTTCGAAAAACAAGAAAATAAAGAACAAGGAGATTAAAGAACGGGTCCACCTTAGTGATGGCGGCTTGTTCTTCCTCTTGAAGGTCTAATGGAGTGCTTGAGCTCCTCAATGTCTCTTCTTTGTCTTTGTTGCTCCTCTCTCATGATTCTTTGATCTTCTCTAATTTCATGGAGGAGAATGGAGTGTTCTTGGTGCTCCACCCTTAGTTGTCCCATGTTGGAACTCAATTCTCCTAGGGAGGTGTTTAGTTGCTCCCAATAGTCTTGTGGAGGAAAGTGCATCCCTTGAGGTATCTCAGGGATCTCATGATGAGAGGGGTCTCTTGTTTGCTCCATCCTTTTCTTAGTGATGGGCTTGTCCTCATCAATGGGGATGTCTCCCTCTATGTCAACTCCCACTGAATAACAGAGGTGACAAATGAGGTGAGGAAAGGCTAACCTTGCTAAGGTAGAGGACTTGTCCGCCACCCTATAGAGTTCTTGGGCTATAACCTCATGAACTTCCACTTCTTCTCCAATCATGATGCTATGAATCATGATGGCCCGGTCTAGAGTAACTTCGGACCGGTTGCTAGTGGGAATGATTGAGCGTTGGATAAACTCCAACCATCCTCTAGCCACGGGCTTGAGGTCATGCCTTCTCAATTGAACCGGCTTCCCTCTTGAATCTCTCTTCCATTGGGCGCCCTCTTCACAAATGTCAGTGAGGACTTGGTCCAACCTTTGATCAAAGTTGACCCTTCTTGTGTAAGGATGTTCATCTCCTTGCATCATAGGCAAGTTGAATGCCAACCTTACATTTTCCGGACTAAAATCCAAGTATTTCCCCCGAACCATTGTAAGCCAATTCTTTGGATCCGGGTTCACACTTTGATCATGGTTCTTGGTGATCCATGCATTGGCATAGAACTCTTGAACCATCAAGATTCCAACTTGTTGAATGGGGTTGGTAAGAACTTCCCAACCTCTTCTTCGGATCTCATGTCGGATCTCCGGATATTCACTCTTTTTGAGTGAAAAAGGGACCTCGGGGATCACCTTCTTCAAGGCCAAAACTTCATAGAAGTGGTCTTGATGCACCCTTGAGATGAATCTCTCCATCTCCCATGACTCGGAGGTGGAAGCTTTTGCCTTCCCTTTCCTCTTTCTAGAGGTTTCTCCGGCCTTAGATGCCATAAATGGTTATGGAAAAACAAAAAGCAATGTTTTTACCACACCAAACTTAAAAGGTTTGCTTTTCCTCGAGCAAAAGAAGAAAGAAGAAAGTAGAAGAAGAAGAAATAGAGGAGATGGAGGTGGCTTTGTGTTTCGGCTAAGGGGGAAGAAGTAGTGTTTAGGTTGTGCGAAAATGAGGGGGTGAAGATGGGTTTATATAGGGGTGGAGAGAGGGGTAGGGTTCGGTTATGTATGGGTGGGTCTGGGAGGGAAAGTGGTTTGAATTTGAATGGTAAGGTAGGTGGGGTTTTATGAAGGATGGATGTGAGTGGTGAAGAGAATAGTGGGATTTGATAAGTGAGGGGTTTTGGGGAAGAGGTATTGAGATGATTAGTAAGTGGGTGAAGAAGAGAGAGAGTGGTGGGGTAGGTGGGGATCCTGTGGGGTCCACAGATCCTGAGGTGTCAAGGAAAATTCATCCCTGTACCAACTGGTGAGCAAAAATGCTCTTTCTGCTAATCCTGGCGTTAAACGCCGAGCTGGTGCCCATTTCTAGCGTTTAACGCCAGCTTGGTGCCCATTCCTGGCGTTAAACGCCAGTCTGGTGCCCCTTTCTGGAGTTAAACGCCCAGAATGGTGCCAGACTAGGCATTAAATGCCCATTTGCTGCCCTTACTGGCGTTTAAATGCCAGCAAGTTTTCCTCCAGGGTGTGCTGTTTTTCTTTCTGTTTTTCATGATGTTTTTGCTTTTTCAATTGATTTTGTGACTTCCCATGATCATCAACCTATAAAAAATATAAAATAACAAAGGGAAATAGATAAATATAACATTGGGTTGCCTCCCAAGAAGCGCTTCTTTAATGTCAGTAGCTTGACAGTGGGCTCTCATGGAGCCTCACAGATGTTCAGAGCAATGTTGGAACCTCCCAACACCAAACTTAGAGTTTGAATGTGGGGGTTCAACACCAAACTTAGAAGTTGGTTGTGGCCTCCCAACACCAAACTTAGAGTTTGACTGTGGGAGCTCCGTTTTACTCTGTTTTGAGAGAAGCTCTTCATGCTTCCTCTCCATGGTTAAAGAGGGATATCCTTGAGTTCTAAACCCAAAGGATTCTTCATTCACTTGAATGATCAATTCTACTCTGTCAACATCAATCACAGCCTTTGCTGTGGCTAGGAAGGGTCTGCCAAGGATGATGGATTCATCCATGCACTTCCTAGTCTCTAGGACTATTAAATCAGCAGGGATGTAATGGTCTTCAACCTTCACCAAAACATCCTCTACAAGTCCATAAGCTTATTTTCTTGAATTGTCTGCCATCTCTAGTGAGATTCTTGCAGCTTGCACCTCAAAGATCCCTAGCTTCTCCATTACAGAGAGAGGCATGAGGTTTATGCTTGACCCTAGGTCACAGAGAGCCTTCTCAAAGGTCATGGTGCCTATGGTACAAGGTATTGGAAACTTCACAGGATCCTGTCTCTTTTGAGGTAATCTCTGCCTAGTCAAGTCATCCAGTTCTTTGGTGAGCAAAGGAGGTTCGTTCTCCCAAGTCTCATTACCAAATAACTTGTCATTTAGCTTCATGATTGCTCCAAGGTACTTGGCAACTTGCTCTTCAGTGACATCTTCATCCTCTTCAGAGGAAGAATACTCATCAGAGCTCATGAATGGCAGAAGTAAATCCAATGGAATCTCTATGGTCTCATTATGAGCCTCAGATTCCCATGGTTCCTCATTAGGGAACTCATTGGAGGCCAGTGGACGTCCATTGAGGTCTTCCTCTGTGGCGATCACTGCCTCTTCCTCCTCTCCAAGTTCGGCCATGTGGGTCATGTTAATGGCCTTGCATTCTCCTTTTGGATTCCCTTCTGTATTGCTTGGAAGAGTATTAGGAGGGAGTTCAGTAATTTTCTTGCTCAGCTATCCCACTTGTGCCTCCAAATTCCTAATGGAGGACCTTATTTCAGTCATGAAACTTTGAGTGGTTTTGATTAGATCAGAGACCATGGTTGCTAAGTCAGAGTGGCTCTGCTTAGAATTCTCTGTCTGTTGCTGAGAAGATGATGGAAAAAGCTTGCCATTGGTAAACCTGTTTCTCCCACCATTATTGTTGTTGAAACCTTGTTGAGGTCTCTGTTGATCTTTCCATGAGAAATTTGGATGATTTCTAAATGAAGGATTATAGGTGTTTCCATAGGGTTCTCCCATGTAATTCACCTCTTCCATTGAAGAGTTCTCAGGATCATAAGCTTCTTCTTCAGATGAAGCATCCTAAGTACTGCTTGGTGCAGCTTGCATTCCAGACAGACTTTGAGAAATCATATTGACTTGCTGAGTCAATATTTTGTTCTGAGCCAATATGGCATTCAGAGTATCAATCTCAAGAACTCCTTTCTTCTGATTCGTCCCATTGTTTACAGGATTCCTTTCAGAAGTGTACATGAATTGGTTATTTGCAACCGTTTCAATGAGTTCTTGAGCTTCTGTAGGTGTCTTTTTCAGATGAAGAGATCCTCCAGCAGAGCTATCCATTGTCATATTGGACAGTTCAGATATACCATCATAGAAGATACCTATGACGCTCCATTCAGAAAGCATGTCAGAAAGACACTTTCTGATTAATTGTTTGTATCTTTCCCAAGCTTCATAGAGGGTGTTCATACCCTGGGTCAAAGCTGTCCGACCCGGGATGTTTAGCAAGCCGACCGACCTCTTCAGGCCAAATGCCCGACCTCTTCAGGCCAAATGCCCGACCTCTTCAGGCCAAATGCCCGACCTCTTCTCAAAGAGCTCGGCCAAATATCCGACCTCTTCTCAAAGAGCTCGGCCAAATATCCGACCTCTTCTTAAAGAGCTCGGCCAATATCCGACCTCTTCTCAAAGAGCTCGGCCAACTCGCCAAAGGAGCCCAAAGCAGGCCCAAAACGAAGGAACATAGCCCAATCTAAAGGCGGCTAAAGCCCAGAAAGATAAAGGCGGTTCCCTTGAAGATAAGATGACCTCACTTAAAGATAAGATAAGATAACTAACTTATCCTATCCACAGGAGGCCACATCTCACCATTATAAATACACTGGAGCACCCAGGTATAACTCATACTCTGATTCCACATAAAACCTGTTTAATACCCATGCTAACTTAAGCATCGGAGTCTCTTGCAGGTACCCCCCACCCTCCGGTGACGAAGGATCAGCAGTGCAACCAGTCCAACAAGTCGGACGCAACAGCTCCGACCAGTACAGAAGATCTCGTCCGAGATCGACCTACAGTTTCAGGTAACCCTCGGAACATTGGCGCCGTTGCCGGGGAACCTGGAAGTCATCCCATCACCATGGCGGACAACCATGACAACGACCACGATTCAGATCTAGAAGATAGAATGCCGCACAAGAATGCGGACACTACACCAAAAGATACTCCGCAACCTAACAAAAACAACGATTCACCAACTGTGGGATCCATGAAGGCACTTCAAGATCGCTTAAAGCAACTCGAAAAAGAGGCGGAGCATCAACAAGAAGCTGAGAGGATCTAGAAAGAGAGGTAAGGCGACATCGAGAGCTAGAGAACAAGCTCCTAAAGCTTGAGGCTGATCTCAAAGCCAAGCACGCCCCAAGTCTATTAGGAATCAAGCAAGGAGATCGGAAAAGTCTCCACAGCTACATGGAAAGATTCAACAAAGCATGCCTTGACATACAAAGTCTTCCAACAGAAGCGGCCATCATAGAACTCATCAATGGCCTAAGAGAAGGACCTTTCAGCCACTCAATATCCAAGAAGCACCCAACATCCCTGAACGAGATACAGGAACGGGCAGAGAAATACATCAACATGGAGGAAAACTCTCGACTAGGAGAGACCTCAAAAACCGAATTCTCCTAACCCACCACGGGAAAAGGATAAAGAGTCCAAGAAAAGAGAAGATCAATCGGAGAAGATCCCACCACCTCGCCCAATCAAAAGCAAAAAGGAGAAAGAGGTCGGACGAGTTGAAGGTCCACCTCACACTGAAGATGTCGGGCGAGTTTAAGCTCCACCTCACACCAAAGAGGTCGGACAAGTTGAAGGTCCACCTCACACCGAAGATGTCGGGCGAATTGAAGCTCCACCTCACACCAAAGAGGTCGGACAAGTTGAAGGTCCACCTCACACCGAAGATGTCGGGCGAATTGAAGGTCCACCTCACACCAAAGAGGTCGGACAAGTTGAAGGTCCACCTCACAACCAAGAGATCGGACGAGTTGAAGGTCCACCTCATACCAAAGAGGTCGAACGAGTTTAAGCTCCACCTCACACCGAAGAGGTCGGACAAGTTGAAGGTCCACCTCACACTGAAGATGTCGGGCGAGTTTAAGCTCCACCTCACACCAAAGAGGTCGGACAAGTTGAAGGTCCACCTCACACCGAAGATGTCGGGCGAATTGAAGCTCCACCTCACACCAAAGAGGTCGGACAAGTTGAAGGTCCACCTCACACCAAAGAGGTCGGACAAGTTGAAGGTCCACCTCACAACCAAGAGATCGGACGAGTTGAAGGTCCACCTCATACCAAAGAGGTCGAACGAGTTTAAGCTCCACCTCACACCAAAGAGGTCGGACAAGTTGAAGGTCCACCTCACACCGAAGATGTCGGGCGAATTGAAGGTCCACCTCACACCAAAGAGGTCGGACAAGTTGAAGGTCCACCTCACAACCAAGAGGTCGGACGAGTTGAAGGTCCACCACATACCAAAGAGGTCGAACGAGTTAAACATCTACCTCACACCAAAGAGGTCGGACGAGTTGAACGTCCACCTCACACCAAGGAGGTCGGACGAGTTGAAAAGGACAACGGAGTACGAACAAGCCTTCCGAGATTTCAAAATTCTTGGGGCAACCACCCATCCTTTCCAGACCACGGGAAAGTGAAGAACTCATTACACCTCGCAGTGGGAAGTCAGGCAATAGCCTCAGCACTAGTCAGAGAAGATGAAAGTGGGCAACAACCCGTCTACTTCATCAGCAAAGCTCTACAAGGGACCGAACTAAACCATCAACAGATAGAAAAAGTTTGCCTACACCCTCATACTCACCTCTCGATGACTCCACCCATACTCTCAAGCTCACACTATCAGAGTTCGGACCAACCAGCCCGTAAAAGGCATCCTACAGAAAACAAACTTAGCCGGAAGAATCCTACAGAGGATAGCTCAGATAATTTGGGGGACCCTGGACAAAACCAGAGAACATCTCGGGCAATTCGGGGGACCCTGGACAAAAATAGAAAACAGCTCGGACAAATTCAGGGATATGAGGTCTGACACATACCTCGGGAGCAAAACACCCGAGCTGATGCACTTTCAAAACCAGCCAGCACCAACAGCTCGGACAATTCAGGGATATGAGGTCCAAACACATACCTCGGGAGCAGAACGCCCGAGCTGATGCATTTTTTAGCCAACACCAAAACCAGGGGGCAATAACAGAAGCCTCATCCAGGCTACATTACAAAGACCACAACAAAGTCAATCTTGAAGGCGGTATAAGGGATGTACTCAGGGTCATCCAGCCAAATCAGGAATGCCGTCCGGGATCTTAATATATATCTCAAAGACATAGGTCAACTATGGGGTTACTACCAAACAACTCGGGCAAATAAGGAAACAACTCGGACAAAAACAGCAAAACATCAAGTGACAGACGTGGCAGTAAAAGGGAAACCCCAGGATTCACACAAAAGTCCAGGGGCACCCTTTGAGGCAACAACAGAGTAAAAACCCAAATACAAAGTCAAAGCTTTACATCAAAAAGTATGCCAACTTCCACATCGCCCCACCAGAGGAGCTCATTAGTGCAACATCACCTTGGCCATTCGCAAAGAGGGGACTCGATCTCCTCGGACTATTTCCCCAAGGATCGGGACAAGTCAAGTTCCTCATTGTAGAGGTGGATTACTTCACAAAATGGATTGAGGCAGAGCCCCTAGTTAATGCCACTGTTCAAAGAAGAAATTCTTGTACAGAAACATTATTAAAAGCACCAATTCACATCCGTAGAACACCCACAGGATAGTGGACAAGCAGAAGCTGCCAAACAAAGTCATACTAGCTGGGTTAAAACGACACAAAAGGAGCTTGGGCTGAAGAGCTCCCACAAATCCAAAATGATATCGGAACAACTCGACTTAGAGAAGGAAAGCTAGCATCCAACAGGAAAGGACCATACCAAGTTGTTTAGAAGAACTGGGGAAAGGTTGCTACAGACTGTCCGAACTCGAAGGGCAAGAGCTACCAAGGTCATGGCATGCCTGCAAACTAAAAAGGGCGCCAGGCCGAGATCCAAAAAGATTGCCCGACCTAGAAAGGTAAGTACTAACATATACACACTCTTATCTTTATATTATTGTTCAAAAGATTGCAGATTCCCTAAAAAAGTTTCCTACCAAGACGCCCGACTACGGCAGGTCGGCAAGGTGAAACACCAAAATCATCGCCCGATCACGACAAAGTCGGCAAGATGAAAACCAAACTCATCGTCCGATTACAAAGCGACAAGTCGGCAAGGTGAAAACCAACTTCACCGCCCGACCACGATGAAAACCGAATTCATCATTCGACTACGGCAGGTCGGCAAGGTGAAACACCAAAATCATCGCCCGATCACGACAAAGTCGGCAAGATGAAAACCAAACTCATCGTCCGATTACAAAGCGACAAGTCGGCAAGGTGAAAACCAACTTCACCGCCCGACCACGATGAAAACCGAATTCATCATTCGATTTCGACAAGGTCGGCGAGGTGAAACACCAAAATCATCGCCCGATCACGACAAAATCGGCAAAGATGAACCTACAATAATAAAGTTATAGAAGTAATCCCTGAAAGAGACCTAACAAAGGTCCAAGAAAGAGGGTTACGAAATAACTTAGAAGAGATCGACATAAAGAAGTCGGTCTCCTACAACGGACAAGTTATAAAAGTAATCCCTGAAAGAGATCTGACAAAGGTCCAAGAAAGAGGATTACGAAATAACTTAGAAGAGATCGACATGACGAAGTCGGTCTCCTACAATAATAAAGTTATAGAAGTAATCCCTGAAAGAGATCTGACAAAGGTCCAAGAAAGAGGATTACGAAATAACTTAGAAGAGATCGACATGACGAAGTCGGTCTCCTACAATAATAAAGTTATAGAAGTAATCCCTGAAAGAGATCTGACAAAGGTCCAAGAAAGAGGATTACGAAATAACTTAGAAGAGATCAACATGACGAAGTCGGTCTCCTACAATAATAAAGTTATAGAAGTAATCCCTGAAAGAGATCTGACAAAGGTCCAAGAAAGAGGATTACGAAATAACTTAGAAGAGATCGACATGACGAAGTCGGTCTCCTACAATAATAAAGTTATAGAAGTAATCCCTGAAAGAGACCTGACAAAGGTCCAAGAAAGAGGGTTACGAAATAACTTAGAAGAGATCGACATAAAGAAGTCGGTCTCCTACAACGGACAAGTTATAAAAGTAATCCCTGAAAGAGATCTGACAAAGGTCCAAGAAAGAGGATTACAAAAATAACTTGGAGAAGGGACTGACATAAAGAAGTCGTCCCATAAACAAAAAGTTATAAAAAGTAATCCCTGAAAGAGACCTAACAGAGGTCCAATAAAGAGGATTACTAGAAATAACTTAGAAGCGACCGACATGAAGAAGTCGGCCCAAAGCTACAGCTTGGAACAACAAAAAATGTGTGCTAAAAAATACGAAGTCTTGGAAAAAGACACTTCTTAAAAGGCAAAAGCACAAATCAAAGACGGAGCTAAAAAGTCATCCAAAACAAACCATAAAGAGGTTCCCCATCGGAACACTACCTAAAAAAGTTGTTGGATTATGACTAAAAAGCCCGAACAGCAAAGACAAACAAGTCGAAAGAAGGCTGAAGAGTCCCCTCAACAAAGTAAAAAGGGGCAATATCAGACTCGCACAAAGAGAAACTATTCAAAGACCGACCAAAGTCAGGACGCTTGAGCACGACTTCCCCAAAGAGATCGAAACTCTGAAAGCACGGTCTCACGGAAAAGTCCGAACTCAAGCAGGGGCAAAGTAATACAGGTCGACGTCAGTAAAGAAGAGGTGCAAGCATGATCTCAAAAAAGAACAAAGCCATAAAGGTTCGAAAACAACCTAAGGCTCAAATGTGCTCAGCCAAAAAGGATACAACTCCACTCAAAGAAGGCACAATCTCAAACAGGGCTACGAACGTCATCCGAGACTATCTACATAAAGAACACTAAAAAAGTCATTGGAGAAATCACTAAAAGTCCGGATATCAAGCCGCAAGGACAACTTCGCCAAAGCAGAGGGTTGTCGACACAAACTTAAAGCAAGGCGTGATCCAGAAAGCAAAGGTAGAAAACCCACGCTACCACTCAAAAGAGGTTGGACTGTGAAGAACCAAACCTCTAGAAAATCTACAAAGATTGCAAAGCAATGAAGAAACAAGCCAGACAGATGCTTGAGCACGACTTCCAAAGAGATTGAAGCTCTGAAAAAGCATGATCTCATGGAAAGGATCGAACTCAAGCAGGGGCACTGTTCATACCCTGGGTCAAAGCTGTCCGACCCGGGATGTTTAGCAAGCCGACCGACCTCTTCAGGCCAAATGCCCGACCTCTTCAGGCCAAATGCCCGACCTCTTCAGGCCAAATGCCCGACCTCTTCTCAAAGAGCTCGGCCAAATATCCGACCTCTTCTCAAAGAGCTCGGCCAAATATCCGACCTCTTCTTAAAGAGCTCGGCCAATATCCGACCTCTTCTCAAAGAGCTCGGCCAACTCGCCAAAGGAGCCCAAAGCAGGCCCAAAACGAAGGAACATAGCCCAATCTAAAGGCGGCTAAAGCCCAGAAAGATAAAGGCGGTTCCCTTGAAGATAAGATGACCTCACTTAAAGATAAGATAAGATAACTAACTTATCCTATCCACAGGAGGCCACATCTCACCATTATAAATACACTGGAGCACCCAGGTATAACTCATACTCTGATTCCACATAAAACCTGTTTAATACCCATGCTAACTTAAGCATCGGAGTCTCTTGCAGGTACCCCCCACCCTCCGGTGACGAAGGATCAGCAGTGCAACCAGTCCAACAAGTCGGACGCAACAGCTCCGACCAGTACAGAAGATCTCGTCCGAGATCGACCTACAGTTTCAGGTAACCCTCGGAACAGAGGGATTCACCTTCCTTCTATCTGAAGGTTTGGACTTCCACTCTAAGCTTACTCAATTTTGGAGATGGAAAGAACTTTGCCAATAAGGCATTGACTAGCTTTTCCCAAGAGTTCAGGCTTTCTTTAGG
Organism: Arachis stenosperma; assembly: GCF_014773155.1. NCBI lineage: Eukaryota > Viridiplantae > Streptophyta > Magnoliopsida > Fabales > Fabaceae > Arachis > Arachis stenosperma. The sequence continues at coordinate 65,223,141 of NC_080380.1, forward strand.
TTGTGAGTCCAACCATATCCTAGCTCTGTCTCTTACAGCAAAAGGGAATAGCATAAGTCTGTAGACCTCAGAGTCAACCCCATTGGTCTTGACAGTGTCACAGATTTGCAAGAATTCAGCTAAAAACTGATGAGGATCTTCCAATGGAAGTCTATGGAACTTGCAATTCTGTTGCATTAGAGAAACTAATTGAGGCTTAAGCTCAAAGTTGTTTGCTCCAATGGCAGGGATAGAGATGCTTCTCCCATAGAAGTCGGGAGTAGGTGCAGTAAAGTCACCCAGCACCTTCCTTGCATTATTGGCATTGTTGTTATTTTTGGCTGCCATGGGTTCTTCTTCTTTGAAGATTTCTGTTAGGTCCTCGACAGAGAGTTGTGCCTTAGCTTCTCTTAGCTTTCACTTCAAGGTCCTTTCAGGTTCAGGGTCAGCCTCAACAAGAATGCTTTTGTCTTTGCTCCTGCTCATATAAAAGAGAAGAGAACAAGAAAATATGGAATTCTCTATGTCACAGTATAGAGATTCCTTGAGGTGTCAGAGGAATAGAAAAATAGAAGGAAGAGGTAGAAGAATTCGAACTTATCAAGAAAGATGGAGTTTGAATTGTGCATTGAGGAGGAGTGTTAGTCCATAAATAGAAGGATGTGAGAATAGGGGAAGAAATTTTCTAAAATAAATTAAAAATATTTTAAAAACATTTTGAAAAATACTAATTGATTTTCGAAAACTAAGAGTGGAAAAGAAATCAAGTGATTTTTGAAAAAGATTTTGAAATTAGAAATCAAAAAGATATGATTGAAAACTATTTTGAAAAAGATGTGATTAAGAAGATATGATTGAAAAGTTATGGTTTTAAAAAGATGTGATTGAGAAGATATGATTTGAAAAATAATTTAAAAAGATTTGATTTTGAAAATTAATGACTTGGCTAACAAGGAAAGATATGATTCAAACATTAAACATTTCTCAACAGAAAAGGCAACATACTTGTAATGTTGAATTAAATCATTAATTGTTAGCAAGTATCTTTGAAAAAGAAAGAAATTGATTTTGAAAATATATGATTGAAAAGATATGATTTGAAAAAGATTTGATTTTGAAAAATTTTGAAAACTTGAAAAAAAAATTGAATTAAAAACAAATTCTTCCCTCTTGTGCCATCCTGGCGTTAAACGCCCAGAATGGTATCCATTCAGGCGTTTAACGCCCAAAACACTACCCTTTTGGGCGTTAAACGCCCAGCCAGGCACCCTGGCTGGCGTTTAAACGCCAGTTTTCCTTCCTCACTGGGCATTTTGAACGCCCAGCCTTTTTCTGTGTAATTCCTCTACTGCATGTTCTAAATCTTCAATTCTCTGTATTGTTGACTTGAAAAGACACAAATAAAAATATTTTTGAATTTTTAATGATGAGGAATAATCAAAATGCAACTAAAATCAAATAGCAATGCATGCAAGACACCAAACATAGAAGTTTGTATATGAGACACAACAAAACACTCAAGACAAGAGAATTTAAAGATTAGAGCAAGGAAATCATCAAGAACAACTTGAAGATCAATGAAGAAAAGAAAAGAAACATGCAATTGATACCAAACTTAAAATAAGACACTAGACTCAACAAGAAACATACAATATTTTTGGTTTTTTTTTTTATTTTGTAATTTTTTTGGTTTTTTCGAAAATTGAAAGAAAATAAGGATATCAAAATTCTTAATGAGAATTCCAAGAATCATGCAATGTTAGTCTAAAGCTTTAGTCTAAAGAAATTAGACATGGCTAGCCAAGCTTCAGCAGGACATTGCATTCAAGAGCTAAATCGATGAGAATCAATTAGCTTTGGTGATGATGAAAACATCACCTTGAAACTCTAGAATTCATTCTTAAAAATTCTGAAGAAAAATACCTAATCTAAGCAACAAGATGAACCGTCAGTTGTCCAAACTCAAACAATACCCGGCAACGGCGCCAAAAACTTGGTGCACGAAATTGTGATCATCAATGGCGCCATCAACATGGTACGCTCAATTGCAATCTCAACTCTTTATCACAACTTTGCACAACTAACCAGTAAGTGCACTGGGTCGTCCAAGTAATAAACCTTACGCGAGTAAGGGTCGATCCCACGGAGATTGTTGGTATGAAGCAAGCTATGGTCATCTTGTAAATCTCAGTCAGGCGGATTCAAATGGTTATGGATGATTAATAAAACATAAAATAAGGATAGAGATACTTATGTAATTCATTGGTGAGAACTTCAGATAAGCGTATGGAGATGCTTTGTCCCTTCCGTCTTTCTGCTTTCCTACTGTCTTCATCCAATCCTTCTTACTCCTTGATGACAAGTCATCATATACCTATTTTTCTATGCTTTTTCATACAAGAAATTGATAAATTGTGCTTAAATATTGTATGCTTTTATACTTAATTGGTATATTTTCTTGATCTTTTAATTTTATAAATCTTGTAGGAAATAAGAAGAAAAAGAAGCATAAAAGCACAAAAAAAGGAGAAAAAAAGAGCTTTGGGACACACTTTGAAGTTGGAGCACACTTTGGAGCCTTAGGCCAAGCTTTTAAAAGCGTGGCCCATGACCAAATCAAAGAAGAAAGCAACCAGCACGCACACTGCCCTGCCCTTGCCAAGAGCAGGGCAATATCGTGATGCAAAGTGAGGTTGGAAGCAAAATTTCGCTAAGTTAAAATCTGGGCGTTCACAGCATGACCATGCCTACTTCAAAGGGCTATAACGTGAGCTACAGACGTCCAATTGATGTGCTTCCAGTTGCGTTGGAAAGCTGACATTCAGAGCTTTCCAACGATATATAGCAATCCATATTTGGCGCACAATTGAGGCATGAGTGAAAGGCATCTTTAAGGGCCAAAAATAAGCGAAAAAAAACCAAAGTGCTTCCACCAAGGTTCGAAGCTGGAACCTCACTCCAAAGCAAGTAGCGCTCATTTTTCTGCTCTGCCCTCTTGGGGAGGAGGGCAATGTCGTGCTCTCTTCATGAAGAATCAAGGAAAATTGCTCCCCCAAATGCTTTCACCAAGGTTCGAACACAAGACCTCCAAGGAAGCTAAGCCTTACTTTGGTGCCAAGAAAATCAAGGAAAAGAGGTAGCATGTGTGTCACCCGAGTTTCGAACACGGGGCTTCAATTTCGAAACATTGCCCTGCCCTCCGCAAGGGCAGGGCAGCATTTTGTTGTGGCACGGCCAGCGCACCATTCTGGCGCACCAAGGGGAGTCTCGGCAGCACCAACAGCACGCACGGGCATCATTCTGGCGCACCACAAATTTCTGCCCTGCCCTCCACAAGGGCAGGGCAGCATTCTGCAGCACCATCACGCACGCACCATTTTCTACCCTGTCCTCCACAATGGCAGGGCAGCCTCCTGGGAGCAACATGGGCCAAAATTCAACCAAAATTTCATTTAAATTCAATTCCTCTCCAAATTGAATCAAGGCCAACCAAACCCATTTCTCCTCAAATCCAAAGCAAGCAAAGCCCACATCATCACTCAAAGGCACATGGATCAATTAAATTAGGATTTTCATTTTTGTAATTTGTTTTAATTTCAATTTCATTTTATTTTGTAAAGCCTATATAAGGCATCATTTCCATCTTTGTAAAAGGGGGAGCTCCATTAGAAAAAGGCTAGCTCCACTAGGGAGCATTAGGATTTGAGATCTCTCTCTTAGTTTTCCTTTCTGTTCTAAATCTTGGATTGAGATTGGAGAAATTCTGTTTCAATTTCTATCTGAGATCTCTCTGTTTTTATTTTGCTGCATAATTCAAGGAATTGTGATTTGAATCAAGGCTCTCTTTGCTGCTTCCATTTTTCTTTCTTCTTCAATCTATTTGCTGTTGGATCAAAGAAGGGAGTGAGATCTAGACTTGTTTTCTAGTCTCTTTGATTCCTTGAGATCTTCAATTTTATTTTGCAATTGAGTTGAGTTCTTGGCTGCTCTTCTGTTTTTACTGTTCCATTGGCTTTCAATTTACTTTCAAGCAATTTAATTCTTCTGCACTTGTTCTTTATTTTACATTTCTGTTCATGATCCCAAATTACTTTCCTGCAAGTTAATCTCCCTGCAATTGTTCTACGCTTTGCTTTACTGCTCTCTTTAATTTCCAGCACCCAACCCCCTTTACTTTTCATGCAATTTACATTTCTTGCAATTTAAGTTTCAGTTATTTTACTTTCTTGTTATTTAAGTTACTTGCAATTTTACTTTCTGCAACTTTAAATTTCCTGTCATTTACAATTCTGTTGGCTACATTTCATCCAATATCCCTTCAATGTTAGCTTGACTAAACTAATCACCCACTAAAGTTGCTTGATCCATCAATCCCTGTGGGATCGACCTCACTCTAAGTGAGTTATTACTACTTGATGCGACCCGGTATACTTGCCGGTTGGATTTGTGTGTTAGAAATTCATTTTTCCACAAAAACACCATCAAGTTTTTGGCGCCGTTGCCGGGGATTGATTAGATCAACAATGATTAAGTGGGTGAGAAGTCTAGATCAAGCATTTTTTTTGTTTTTGTTCTCTGTTTTAAATTGATAGCAAGGTGTTTGAGCTATTGCCTCACTAAGAAATTCTTCCTCTGTGACATGAATTTCAAATTTCATTGATGTTTACAAAATACAAATGGAGTTCAACTCATCTTATGGTCAAACAAAATTTTATGGGATATCACCCACCATCACCAATCTCTAATGGTGGTTGGGAATATCACCAAGAAAATACAAATTCTAAGCACTCCAATCCATGGAGATTTGCTTCACAGACACAAGATGAGTAAGAAAACCATATGGGATATTTCCCTCCACCACAAAATGATGCAAGTCATAATTCCAATGGTGGCTGGGAAAAGAATTCTAATGCTCCATATGATATTCATCCAAAGAAATCATCACTTGACCATGCTTCAACAAAAAGCACCTTTCAAAACTTACCACTCACACAAACTTCCAATAGCCAAAGAATCTCAAAGCTTGAGTCCATGCTCAAAAGATTTGCGGAGGAGAAAGAGAAGTACCAGAAAGAACAAGAGAACTCCCTCAAAAATATGGAAGTGCAGTTAGGCCAATTGTCGAAAGCATGGAAGGAAAAAATGGAAAAACAAAAACAAAAGGTCCCTGTGTCAAGTGAAATTGCAATGAAGGATGAGGGACATGAGCCAAGGATTTTATATTCACAAACGCTACTTGAGGTGACAAAGGAACATGAACATTCACAACCCTCACAAACTTCCCTTGAATCTGTGATCGAAAAATATGAAGAGGAGATGAAGAAATCTTAGGAAGAACAACAAACCTCCGCCATAAAAGAACTATTAAGTCAAATGTTGGGTGCAAAGAAAGGAGTGGAGGAGCAAGAAAGTGAGGAAGTCATTCCAGAAAATTTAAACTCAAGTGAAGCAGAGAAGTACATAGAAGAAAAGCTCATGGAACCACCAATTCAAAAAGCTCTGGATGAATACGAAACTCCAATAATCACACAGCAACCAAGTCTTGAATCCAAAAGAGTGAAGGCAACTAGCAAGAACACCAATTCTGTCCCTACTCCAGCAAGCAAGATCAATCAAGCCATTTGCAAAAGGAAGCTTGCTGAGAAGAGGCCAAGAGAAGGGACAATAGCTGAAACTTTTCCCCCCTTGAGGTCATACCTCCTAACAAACTGGAAGAAGAGGAAGAAAGTAAAGAACAACATGTCAAGCTAATGACACTAAAAGAGCACTTGTTGGGAGGTAACCCAACCGTAGGTATAATTTCTCTTCTCTGCTTTGTTTTCTTTCTTTGCTTTGTTTAAATTCAATAAATTGGCACATGGTTACATTCTAAGTTTGGTGTTGCCCTGCAACAAATTATTTTCAACTCTTTTGGATGATTGCATCAATTCTACATGAAAGTGTCACACTAAGATTCTAAGTTTGGTGTGCCACTTATTTTTCTATGCAACTCATCCAGCAATATCACTTGTCTGCATAATCATATTGCCTTTGCATTGTTATTTTTCTTTTGTTTTGATAGTTCGTTTGCATTCTCTTTGTTTTAGTCACTTTTTTATTTTTTTGTTTTCTTTTATTAATTGTTTTTGTTAATACATCACCAAGAGATCCTTATTCATGACAAATCTTGGCTTGGTGATTGTATTCAACAAATAACAGTTTCTTTTGTTTAGCTTTAGTTCAAATAAATTGACATATGGTTGCATTCTAAGTTTGGCGTTGCTATGCAACAAAATTTGGTTCTAATTCTTACAAGATACTTGCATTAATTCCAAGTGAAAGTGTCACACTAAGTTTGGTGTGCCACTTATCTTTTATGCAATGTATTGTGCACACCTTCTTATCTATGCAATCAAAATGTCTCTGTCTCTTGTGCCTTGATTGTTATATTTAATTTTGCTTGCTTAAAACACATGTGCTACTAACATATCATTGTGTAAGACATTCATGATCCATCTTAGCCCCATAGCCATTGTTCTAATTGTTGCTTGAGGATGAGCAAGCATTCTGAGTTGGTATGGGAAGGAGAAGAATGGGAGGAAAACGACAACAATAGTGAAGATGAACTACAAGGTTGTAGAGTTCCTTTTCTTCTCATTTGTTTCCAGCACTTAAATTTCAGGATTGTCTTTATTTTCTCTGTTTACATGTGTGTATGAATAAAGCATAGCGTGAATCTTGATTTAAAACATGATGCTGTGACATTATAACTACCAACTTGAATCCTGTGAGTTCAAAAGCAGTAAATCATCATGATCATAAACAAACAAGGAATTAAAGAAGAATTTAGCATGTGCATACAAGTATTGGAAACCTAGTATGATTGATTGTTGCTCAATTGCATTGGATTTTATTTAATTGAAGTTTTTCATCTAGTACATTTTGTGAAATCTTTTGAAATCATGAAAACCTTGAAGAAGCAAATACAATTAAAGCAAGAAAAGAAAAAGGGAAAGAATGAGAAAGCCGAAGGCTTTGAGTACCAATGGCAATTTATTTGCTAAGTGCTTGTGGTGTTTATGTATCAAGCCAAATGCTTGAAAACAAAACACTTAGAAGTCAAGGCTAGGCTCAAGTGCAAAAGCACTCCCTCAAAGCTCAAGATTCTGAGCATCAATGATTAGAGAGTCAAAAAAAAATGATGAGCTTAATGAAGTCCTCTAATTAAATGCTTGTGATGCTTATGTATCAAGTGGTAATACTTGAAAACAAAGCATTTAGAAGTCGTAGCTTTGTTATTAACTCATGGGGCAAAGCACCCAAAAGGAGAAGCTAAAAAAAAAAGAAGAAGAAAAAAAAAATTCAAAAGCTTGTTTCAAGGAAGAATCATAAGAAAAAGATTTCATAAAATGAGCTAGATAGAAGCATCAATCATTTACATCTCTTTTGTGATTGTAGCATGCATAGAAAACTAGCTTGCCTTGAACATTGAGTTGCTATTCTTCTTACCTTGGGTTGTCAATCTTTATTGCATGATTCTTTTTTTGCTTGGGGACAAGCAAAGTTTAAGTTTGGTGTTGTGATGACAAGATATCATATACCTATTTTTCTATGCTTTTCCATACAAGAAATTGATAAATTGTGCTTAAATATTGAATGCTTTTATACTTAATTGGTATATTTCCTTGATCTTTTAATTTTATAAATCTTGTAGGAAATAAGAAGAAAAAGAAGCAAAAAAGCACAGAAAAAGGAGAAAAAAAGAGCTTTGGGACACACTTTGAAGTTGGAGCACACTTTGGAGCCTTAGGCCACGCTTTTAAAAGCGTGGCCCATGACCAAATCAAAGAAGAAAGCAACCAGCACGCACACTGCCCTGCCCTTGCCAAGAGCAGGGCAATATCGTGATGCAAAGTGAGGTTGGAAGCAAAATTTCACTAAGTTAAAATCTGGGCGTTCACAGCATGACCATGCCTACTTTAAAGGGCTATAACTTAAGCTACAGATGTCCAATTGATGTGCTTCTAGTTGCGTTGGAAAGATGACATTCAGAGCTTTCCAACGATATATAGCAATCCATATTTGGCGCACAATTGAGGCATGAGTGAAAGGCATCTTTAAGGGCAAAAAATAAGCGAAAAAAAACCAAAGTGCTTCCACCAAGGTTCGAAGCTGGAACTCACTCCAAAGCAAGTAGCGCTCATTTTTCTGCTCTGCCCTCTTGGAGAGCAGGGCAATGTCGTGCTCTCTTCATGAAGAATCAAGGAAAATTGCTCCCCCAAATGCTTTCACCAAGGTTCGAACACAAGACCTCCAAGGAAGCTAAGCCATACTTTGGTGCCAAGAAAATCAAGGAAAAGAGGTAGCGTGTGTGTCACCCGAGTTTCGATCACGGGGCTTCAATTTGGAAACATTGCCCTGCCCTCCGCAAGGGCAGGGCAGCATTTTGTTGTGGCACGGCCAGCGCACCATTCTGGCGCACCAAGGGGAGTCTCGGCAGCACCAACAGCACGCACGGGCATCATTCTGGCGCACCATAAATTTCTGCCCTGCCCTCCACAAGGGCAGGGCAGCATTCTGCAGCACCATCACGCACGCACCAACGCACCAAGGGATGCACGCACCATTTTCTGCCCTGCCCTCCACAATGGCAGGGCAGCCTCCTGGGAGCAACATGGGCCAAAATTCAACCAAAATTTCATTTAAATTCAATTCCTCTCCAAAATGAATCAAGGCCAACCAAACCCATTTCTCCTCAAATCCAAAGCAAGCAAAGCCCACATCATCACTCAAAGGCACATGGATCAATTAAATTAGGATTTTCATTTTTGTAATTTGTTTTATTTTCAATTTTATTTTATTTTGTAAAGCCTATATAAGGCATCATTTCCATCTTTGTAAAAGGGGGAGCTCCATTAGAAAAAGGCTAGCTCCACTAGGGAGCATTAGGATTTGAGATCTCTCTCTTAGTTTTCCTTCCTGTTCTAAATCTTGGATTGAGATTGGAGAAATTTTGTTTGAATTTCTATCTGAGATCTCTCTGTTTTTATTTTGCTGCATAATTCAAGGAATTGTGATTTGAATCAAGGCTCTCTTTGCTGCTTCCATTTTTCTTTCTTCTTCAATCTATTTGCTGTTGGATCAAGGAAGGGAGTGAGATCTAGACTTGTTTTCTAGTCTCTTTGATTCCTTGAGATCTTCAATTTTATTTTGCAATTGAGTTGAGTTCTTGGCTGCTCTTCTGTTTTTTCTGTTCCATTGGCTTTCAATTTACTTTCAAGCAATTTAATTCTTCTGCACTTGTTCTTTATTTTACATTTCTGTTCATGATCCCAAATTACTTTCCTGCAAGTTAATCTCCCTGCAATTGTTCTACGCTTTGCTTTACTGCTCTCTTTAATTTCCAGCACCCAACCCCCTTTACTTTTCATGCAATTTACATTTCTTGCAATTTAAGTTTCAGTTATTTTACTTTCTTGTTATTTAAGTTACTTGCAATTTTACTTTCTGCAACTTTAAATTTCCTGTCATTTACAATTCTGTTGGCTACATTTCATCCAATATCCCTTCAATGTTAGCTTGACTAAACTAATCACCCACTAAAGTTGCTTGATCCATCAATCCCTGTGGGATCGACCTCACTCTAAGTGAGTTATTACTACTTGATGCGACCCGGTATACTTGCCCGTTGGATTTTTGTGTTAGAAATTCATTTTTCCACAAAAATACCATCACTCCTTTCCATGGCAAGCTGTATGTTGGGCATCACCGTTGTCAGTGGCTACAGTCCCGTCCTCTCAGTGAAAAAGTTCAACGCGCTCTGTCACAGCACGGCTAATCATCCGTCGGTTCTCAATCAGGTTGGAATAGAATCCAGTGATTCTTTTGCGTCTGTCACTAACGCCCAGCCTTCAGGAGTTTGAAGCTCGTCACAGTCATTCAATCCTTGAATCCTACTCAGAATACCACAGACAAGGTTTAGACCTTCCGGATTCTCTTGAATGCCGCCATCAATTCTAGCTTATACCACGAAGATTCCGATTAAGGAATTCAAAAGATATCCACTCAATATAAGGTAGAACGGAGGTGGTTGTCAGGCACACATTCATAAGTGAGAATGATGAGGAGTGTCACGGATCATCACATTCATCAAGTTGAGGAACAAGTGATATCATAGAACAAGAATAAGCCGAATTGAATAGAGGAACAATAGTAATTGCATTGATACTCGAGGTACAGCAGAGCTCCACACCTTAATCTATGGTGTGTAGAAACTCCACCGTTGAAAATACATAAGAACAAGGTCTAGGCATGGCTGTGAGGCCAGCCCCCAAAATGTGATCAAAAGATTCAAAGATCTAAAGATGAAAATACAATAGCAAAAGGTCCTATTTGTAGAGAACTAGTTGCCTAGGGTTTACAGAAATGAGTAAATGACATAAAAATCCGCTTCCGGGCCCACTTGGTGTGTGCTTGGGCTGAGCATTGAAGCTTTCATGTGTAAAACGCCAGCTTTTGTGCCAGTTTGGGCGTTTAACTCCCATTCTTGTGCCAGTTCCGGCGTTTAACGCCGGGCAGTTTTGAGCTGATTTGGAACGCCGGTTTGGGCCATCAAATCTCGGGCAAAGTATGGACTATTATACATAGCTGGAAAGCCCAGGATGTCTAATTTCGAACGCAGTTGAGAGCGCGCCAATTGGGCTTTTGTAGCTCCAGAAAATCCATTTCGAGTGCAGGGAGGTCAGAATCCAACAGCATCTGCAGTCCTTTTTAGCCTCTGAATCAGATTTTTGCTCAGATCCCTCAATTTCAGCCAGAAAATACCTGAAATCACAGAAAAATACACAAACTCATAGTAAAGTCTAGAAAAGTGAATGTTAACTAAAATCTAATAAAAATATAATAAAAACTAACTAAAACAGACTAAAAACATACTAAAAACAATGCCAAAAAGCGTATAAATTATTCGCTCATCAACAAGCACATCACTAAGAAGAGGATGGAGCAAACAAGAGATCCCACTCATGGACATGAGGAAATTCCTCATCATGAAATCCCTGAGATGCCTCAAGGGATGCACTTTTCTCCACAAAACTGTTGGGAGCAAATCAACACCTCCCTAGGTGAATTGAGTTCCAACATGGGACAACTAAAGGTGGAGCACCAAGAACATTCCATCCTCCTCCATGAAATTAGAGAAGATCAAAGAATCATGAGAGAGGAGCAACAAAGGCAAGGAAGAGACATTGACGAGCTCAAGCACTCCATAAGATCTTCAAGAGGAAGAACAAGCCGCCATCACTAAGGTGGACCCGTTCTTTAATCTCCTTGTTCTTTATTTTTCTGTTTTTCAAAAAATATGCTTTATGTTTTATTTCTGTTTGTGTCTTATGATCATTAGTGTCTTAGTGTCTATGACTTAAAGTTATGAACGTCCTATGAATCCATCACCTTTCTTAAATGAAAAATGTTCTTAATTGAAAAAGAGAAGAATTGCATAAATTTAGAATTTTATAACAGATTAATTATTTTGATGTGGTGGCAATACTTTTGATTTCTGAATGTATGCTTGAACAGTGCATATGTCTTTTGAATTTGTTGTTCATGAATGTTAAAATTGTTGGCTCTTGAAAGAATGATGAAAAGGAGACATGTTACTGAGGATCTAAAAAATTCATAAAAATGATTCTTGAAACAGGGAAAAGCAGTGAATTCAAAAAAAAAAAGAGAGAGAGCAAGCAGAAAAAGCCAATAACCCTTTAAACCAAAAGGCAAGGATAATAAAAAAGATCCAAGGCTTTGAGCATCAGTGGATAGGAGGGCCTACAGGAATAACATCCTAGCCTAAGCGGCTAAACCAAGCTGTCCCTAACCATGTGCTTGTGGCGTTAAGGTGTCAAGTGAAAACTTAAGACTGAGCGGTTAAAGTTGTGATCCAAAGCAAAAAGAGTGTGCTTAAGAACCCTGGACACCTCTAATTGGGGACTCTAGCAAAGCTGAGTCACAATCTGAAAAGGTTCACCCAGTTATGTGTCTGTGGCATGGATGTATCCGGTGGTAATACAGGAAAACAGAGTGCTGTGGGCCACGGCCAAGACTCATAAAGTAGCTGTGTTCAAGAATCATCATACCTAACTAGGAGAATCAATAACACTATCCAGATTCTGAGTTCCTATAGAAGCCAATCATTCTCAACTTCAAAGGATAAAGTGAGATGCCAAAACTGTTCAGAGGCAAAAAGCTAAAAGCCCCGCTCATCTAATTAATACTGATCTTCATAGGTGTTTTTGAAATTCATTGTATATTCTCTTCTTTTTATCCTATTTTATTTTCAGTTGCTTGAGGACAAGCACAATTTAAGTTTGGTGTTGTGATGAGCGGATAATTTATACGCTTTTTGGCATTGTTTTTAGTATGTTTTAGTTAGTTTTTATTATATTTTTATTAGTTTTTTTTTAAAATTTAATTTTCTGGACTTTACTATGAGTTTGTGTGTTTTTCTGTGATTTCAGGTATTTTCTGGCTGAAATTGAGGGACCTGAGCAAAAATCTGATTCAGAGGCTGAAAAGGGCTGCAGATACTGTTGGATTCTGACCTCCCTGCACTCAAAGTGGATTTTCTGGAGCTATAGAAGCCCAATTGGCGCGCTCTCAATAGTCCATACTTTGTCTGAGATTTGATGGCCCAAATAGGTGTTCCAAGTCAGCTTCAAAATTCCCGGCGTTAAACGCCAGAACTGGCACAAAAGTGGGAGTTAAACGCCCAAACTGGTACAAAAGCTGGCGTTTAACTCCAAGAAAAGTCTCTACACATGGAAGCTTCAATGCTCATCCCAAGCACGCACCAAGTGGGCCCGGAAGTGCGTGCCAATTGTATCCCTGTAGCTCCAAAAAATCCATTCCGAGTGCACGGAGGTTAGAATCCAACACCATCAGCAGTCCTTTTTCAGCCTGAATCAGATTTTTGCTCAGCTCCCTCAATTTCAGCCAGAAAATACTTGAAATCACAGAAAATACACAAACTCATAGTAAAGTCCAGAAATATGAATTTTGCCTAAAAACTAATAAAAATATACTAAAAACTAACTAAAACATACTAAAAACTACATGAAATTACCCCCCAAAAAAGCGTATAAAATATCCGCTCATCAACGACCCAAGGTTTGAATACTTCGGTTTATAAATTTATTGGGTTTTTTTACTTGTGCCAACCAAACGTTTGTACGAAAGGATTTTCTGTTGGTTTAGAAGCTATACTTACAATGCGATTATATTTTTATATTTCTTTACCGATAGGAAATCCGATCGTCAAAATGGCGCTGTTGCCGGGGAATTGCAAACGTGTGCCTTATTATTGGTTATTGTAAATATTTTTTTAAAAATGTGTTCATCTTATCTTATGTTAGTTTTAAATTTCAAAATTCAAATTTATTTTTTAAAAAAAAATCATATCTTTTTCAAAATCTTATCTTACCCTTTTTCAAAATCTTATCTTATCCTTTTTCAAAACATTATCTTATCTTTTTTTTTTCAAAAATCATATCTTTTTCAAAATATTTTCTTTTTTGTTAGTTTTTGTTTTTATTTTCTCCTACTACAATTATGTTGCAAGAAGAGGAGATTATGGTGACAACATGCATCAAGGTTGGAACAATCAAAGATGGGAGGAGCCACAAGGATTTAATCAACTCTCATGGCAACAACCACCTCCAATGGACTATCAACAACCGTTCTGTAATGCATATCAAGGCAAAGGTTATGGTGAGCGTTCTTTTGATTACCAACAACCACCACCATATGCCTATGAACCCCCTCCTCAACATGACTTTAGACCACCATACTCACAAGCCCTTTACCACCACTCACCTCCATGTGACCCTAATCCTCATCCACTATACCAACCACCATATGAACCATACCCAGAACCACCACCTCAATATTCACCATCTCCATATCTTTATCAAGAAGAATTACCTTCCCACCATGAACCCTTTCTCCAAAATAATGCTCCCTTCTATCCACCCCAAACCTCCATGGAAAGCACACTTACCTCTCTCATTAGTTTAACCTCTAAACTCTAAAATCTTATATCCCGCATGGACCAACCCTCCACCTCCAATGTTCAACCCTCAAGCTCCAGTGCACTTCCATCTCAACCACAGAATGATCTCTCAATCCCATCACCACCACCCATGGAAGAGCACCTACATCCATCAATCCAAGAGCAACATGATCCCACTAATGCTATTAACATGAAACAAGAGAGAATGGATCATCTTCACGAATTCATATTTCATAAGGAGCTAGGGGATACACTAAAGGTGAAGGTAGAAGAGACCTTTACAGATGGAGGAGTAGTTGAAGGGAGTTATCATAGAAAAGAAGCCATCAAGGAGGAGTACGATTTCATAGTTAAACAACTGGATGAAGCAATAAATCGATTACCTTCCCAACGTTCGGACATTCAAGGAACCCCCATGGCTTCATGTGGAGAATCTACTGAAGAACGTGGCATGATGGAGAAGTTAAAAACTTCGGTGGACAGTGGGCAACAAGATTTTGTATTAGAACAATTGGAAGAAGCTACACCTGCCATAAAAGAGGAAGAAGTGGTTGAAGACTTAGGAGATGTTGACCCTCCATGGGAAAGTCAAGTTATAGAGCCTCTTTCAAAGACGTTTGAAACTAATGTTGAGGAGGGTGTACAACCTCCAATGCATCTCATAATTGAAGACTTTGAAAGGGATGATCAAGAGATGGAATCGATCATTGATGAATTCTTATCTACATTTGAATCCTTTTCCATTGGACTTGATGTGGAGATAAAAGAAGAACAAGCACAACCTCCCATGCCCTTGGTGAACAATGAAGAAGAGATTGAATTGGAAGAAATCCACCAAGAGGAAGAGGCTGATATTGAAGAAGATTGCAAAGAGGTGGAAGTTGTCAAAGAAGAGCACAAGGGAGTGGAGCTTGCAAGATCATTAGAAACACCTCTCCCAAAGCCATTACCATCCAACACAACGTTCAAGTGGGTAAAATTCTTATCCTTAACCCTTACTTTCCCACTTGAATATGGGCTTCTAGAGACGGATGGTCAACTTAGAGCTCTTTGTGGCATTATGAGCAAGAAGAAGATGGTTAGTGGTTGGAGTTGTCCAGCAAGGTTCAACATGGTTGTATGCTCCAAGTTGAAATGCAAGGTTTGGTGTGAAGCTCAATTGAATGGGTCTTGGAAGTTGTTTGGAAACTGTAGTGAGAATTTCAATTGCATGCCACCCGGATGGAATCATGATGATCTACACAAAGACGGGTGCAAAAGCAAGGTTTGGGACCCCGGAATTTATTCCAATAATCAACACTCGTGGGGCCTTGTCACTTGCTTTAACTTGCTTGAAGGCTTTCGGCGCCTAGTTTGGGATCCCAGAGGCTATTGGTAGTACAAACATTGGTGAGGATTCCTAGATCAGTACAAGCATAAGCCACCATAACAGGAAACTCACCAAATGTCCAACTTAAGGACTTTAACTAAAAGTGCTAGGTGGGAGACAACCCACCATGGTATGATCATTCCTTTTTCAATTATAATTTTATTTAGTTTTGTTTGTTTTTGAGTTTTATTTTCTCTTATTGAACCTAGAATTGTTCATAACATCTGCACCAGCATCTGCATACTATATTCTGCATTTTGCATAAAAAAGGGGTGAACGACGCGCAGCGTCTACGACGCGCACGCGCCGTTTGTATAGCAAAACTGAACAGAGAGTTGCGCGAGAGACGCGCGTGAGTGGTGCGTGGCGCACAAGCCACACCACACGTACGCGTGCCACACGCGTACGCACCCCGTGCAAAAAGTCCAACCCACGCGTAAGCGTCACCGACGCGTCTGCATGGGTGTGTAAATCAGCGTTATTGGGGTTTCGCACAGAAAGTTGTGCGGGAGTGCGGATGGCCTCGTGCATTTTGCATGATCCCTAATCACACGTACGCGTGAGGGACACTCTCGCGTCCCTCCCCTATACGCTCACCCAAACGTCCGCGTGTGTGACGCGTTCACGCCGTTAGCGCCATGCGCCATGCACGCAGCGCGCCGCCTAATCAGTTTTCCTTTCTTCTCTTTTCAAATCCTATTTCTTTCTCCTATTCCTCCCTCTTCTCTTTTTCATTCTTCTTCATGCATTTTTATGTTGGTGTTGTAACTTTATTTAGGTCTTCCACTATTGCCTGTGGATTATTATGGAGTTGTTTGACAATTCATATTAATTGTTTTCGGAATGCTTGCATGTTCAAATTTCATTCTCTCCCTATCATATTAAACATGCATACTAAGTGTTTGTCAAAAAGCCCGTATGGCATTATGCATTCTTCATTATTCTATCCTTCTACTCTAATGCCTGTTTTTCACAAAACCCTTTTCACATTTTATTAATTAATTATAATTGTCAATACAAACGTGATTGTCGGTTTGTTACAAGTAATAATACATTTTTAATTTTTTATGCTTGATCTATGCTACTCATGCCTTTGCCGGCATGCTAATAAACATCTTGCATCCAATACGTACCATGCCCTGCTATATTTCCACTGATGAACTGATCACATGGAATCGCGACCATGTCTCTCGTTCACTATTTTCCTTACCTGGGCATTGATTATTACTTGCACTGTCCTCTTCCTTGGACTTACACGCTACTACTCTTTTCCCTTTCAGGATGGCCACCAAAAAGGGTAAAGAGAAAGACTCTACAACGAGCACCAGCTGAGGAACCACAACACCCGCCCACCTACACATCTTTGCATGCACTGAGGACCGTGGGTTAGTACCTTCTTCTCAACACCAACGTCTTATCTGATTTATTAGTTCATTGTTGCATTGCATAATAGATTGCATGTGTAGTTGATTGTTTGCATTTAAATACAACTTAGTTGAAAAATAATAAGTGGTGCACGAAATTGTGATCATCAACAATAGTGCCAAAAATTTGGTAGCGCTCTCAAACGTGAATCACACTTAGTCACAACTCCGCACAACTAATCAGCAAGTGCACTGGGTCATCCAAGTAATACCTTATGTGAGTAAGGGTCGATCCCATGGAGATTGTTGGTATGAAGCAAGCTATGGTCATCTTGTAAATCTCAGTTAGGCGGATAATAAATGTTATGTAGTTTTCGAATAATAAATAAAGCAGAAAATAAAGATAGAGTTACTCATGTAATTCAATGGTGGGAATTTCAGATAAGTGTCTGGAGATGCTTGTCCCTGTTGGATCTCTGCTTTTCTACTGCCTTCCTTCAATCCTTCTTATTCCTTTCCATGGCAAGCTGTATGTAGGGCATCACCGTTGTCAATGGCTACATCCCATCCTCTCAGTGAAAAAGGTCCAAATGCTCTGTCACGGCACGGCTAATCATCTGTCGGTTCTCGATCATGTTGGAATAGAATCCCTTGATTCTTTTGCATTTGTCATCACGCCCAACAGTCGCGAGTTTGAAGCTCGTCACAGTCATTCAATCCCTGAATCCTACTTGGAATACCACAGACAAGGTTTATACTTTTCGGATTCTCATGAATGCCGTAATTTAGCTTATACCACGAAGATTTTGATTAAGGAATCCAAGAGATATGCGCCCGGTCTAAGGTAGAATGGAAGTGGTTGTCAGTCACGCGTTCATAGGTGAGAATGATGATTAGTGTCACGGATCATCACATTCATCATGTTAAAGTGTAACGAATATCTTAGAATAAGAACAAACTGAATTGAATAGAAAATAGTAGTAATTGCATTGAAACTTGAGATACAGCAGAGCTCCACACCCGTAATCTATGGTTTGTAGAAACTCCACCGTTAAAAATACATAAGTGATTAAGGTCTAGGCATGGCCGAATGGCCAGCCCCCAAACGTGATCAAAAGACCGAATGGTCAAAAGACCTGACAATCAAAGACACTGAATACAATAGTAAAAAGTCCTATTTATACTAGACTAGCTACTAAGGTTTACAGATGTAAGTAATTGATGCAGAAATCCACTTCCGGGGCCCACTTGGTGTGTGCTTGGGCTGAGCTTGACCTTTACACGTGCAGAGGCTTCTTTTGGAGTTGAACGCCAAGTTGTAATGTGTTTTTGGCGTTCAACTCTGATTCGTGACGTGTTTCTGGCGTTTGACTCCAGAATACAGCATGGAACTGGCGTTGAGCGCCACTTTACGTCATCTAATCATGAATAAAGTATAGACTATTATCTATTGATGGAAAGCCCTAGATGTCTACTTTACAACGCAATTAAGAGTGTGCCAATTGGACATCTGTAGCTCCAAAAAATTCATATCGAGTGCAGGGAGGTCAGAATCCAACAGCATCAGCAGTCCTTTTTCAGCCTGAATCATATTTTTGCTCAGATTCCTCAATTTCAGCCAAAAAATACCTGAAATCACAGAAAAATACATAAACTCATTGTAAAGTCCAGAAATATGAATTTTTCATGAAAACTAATAAAAACATACTAAAAAGTAGCAAGAACCTACTAAAAACTACATAAAAACAATGCCAAAAAGCGTATAAATTATCCGCTCATCACAACACCAAACTTAAATTGTTGCTTGTCCCCAAGCAACTGAAAATAAAATAGGATAAAAAGAAGAGAATATACTATAAATTCCAAAATATCAATGAAGCTTAGTTCTAATTAGATGAGCGGGACTAGTAGCTTTTTGCTTCTGAACAGTTTTGGCATCTCACTTTATCCTTTGAAGTTTAGAATGATTGGCATCTATAGGAACTCAGAATTCAGATAGTGTTATTGATTCTCCTAGTTTAGTATGTTGATTCTTGAACACAGCTACTTTATGAGTCTTGGCTATGGCCCTAAGCACTTTATTTTCCAGTATTACCACCGGATACATAAATGCCACAGACACATAACTGGGTGAACCTTTTCAGATTGTGACTTAGCTTTGCTAAAGTCCCCAATTAGAGGTGTCCAGAGTTCTTAAGCACACTCTTTTGCTTTGGATCACGACTTTACCCACTCAGTCTCAAGCTTTTCACTTGAACCTGCATGCCACAAGCACATGGTTAGAGACAACTTGATTTAGCCGCTTAGGCTTGGATTTATTTCCTTGGGCCCTCCTATCCATTGATGCTCAAAGCCTTGGATCCTTTTTACCCTTGCCATTTGGTTTTAAGGGCTATTGGCTTTTTTTGCTTGCTTTTTCTTTTTCTTTTATATTTTTGTTCGCCATTTTTTTCGCAAGATTTTGTTATTCATTGCTTTTTCTTGCTTCAAGAATCAATTTTATGATTTTTCATATTATCAATAACATTTCTCTTGTTCATCATTCTTTCAAGAGCCAACAATTTTAACATTCATAAAATTCAATATAAAAAATATGCACTTTTCAAGCATTCATTCGAAAAACAAAAAGTATTGTCACCACATCAATATAATTAAACTAATTTCAAGGATGAATTCGAAACTCATGTACTTCTTATTCTTTTGTTTTTGGATAAAATTGGGTTGCCTCCCAGCAAGCGCTTATTTACTGTCTTTAGCTGGACTATTTCTGAGCTTTTAATCTAGTCTGCAATGTCTGAAAACCACGGAGCTTCCTGAATAGCAAACAATTGCTCATCCGGAAAGGTTTCAGAGATCTCAGTAGGAGGGAGGGACGCTCATACTGTTGGTTCTATCCAGGACAGGTGATCAGCTACTTGATTTTCTGTCCCTTTTCTGTCTCTTATTTCTATATCAAACTCTTGTAAAAGCAACACCCATCTTATGAGCCTGGGTTTTGAACCCACGCCAACCCTTTCATCTAGCTTTTGAAATGTCAACCTTGATGAGCCTTGATTTACAACTCCAACCACTAAACAACCTTCTCTTACGCTTAATTCCACAAAGCCTCCTAAGTTGGCCATTCGTTTCGAGAATACCATACTCAAGTGGGACATTAAAGATAATAAAGATAAGTTTTACCCACTCAAATAAAGAAGTAGATGACAACCTAGGTAGAGAAGTCTCCAAGGATCTTGACAAAGTGTATTCAACTCCCGTCCATCCTTTTCGAAGGACTTCCACCTTTTGAAAAGATTCTTCACTTTCAAGCTCTTCCTCATTGAGTTCATCCAACTCTTCCCCGTCACTCAAATCATAAATATGAGGTTGAGAGAAATCTACCTCAATGTTGGTCCTAATTTCATCGGGAAAAGGCTCTTCTAACTCAAGGGGTTCACTTGTGGGTGCAAATTCATCACTTGGAGGACTTGATTCATGATCATCATCACCAAGGGAACTTGCTTCTTGTTCTATCCCATCCAATTCTTAATCTACGACTCTGGAATCCCATGGAGGTTTAGCATATCCTAAGTCTTTGATGAGCGGATAATTTATACGCTTTTTGACATTATTTTAAGGTAGTTTTTAGTATGTTTTAGTTAGTTTTTATTAGATTTTTAGTAGTTTTTAAGCAAAATTCACATTTCTGGACTTTACTATGAGTTTGTGTGTTCTTATATGATTTTAGGTATTTTCTGGCTGAAATTGAGGGACCTAAGCAAAAATCTGACTTAGAGGCTGACAAAAGACTGTAGATGCTTTTGGATTCTGACCTCCCTGCACTCGAAATGGAATTTTTGGAGCTACAGGAGTCCAAATAGTGTGCTCTCAATTGCATTGAAAAGTAGACATCCAGGGCTTTCCCAAAATATATAATAGTTCATACTTTGCTCGAGTTTAGATGACACAAACTGGCGTTCAACGCCAGCTTTCTGCCCTATTTTGGCGTTAAACGCCAGAAACAAGTTGCAAGCAACAGTCAAATGCCAGAAACAAGTTACAAACTGGCGTTTAACTCCAAGGAAGGCCTCTACACTTGGAAGCTTCAATACTCAGCCCAAGCACATACCAAGTGGGCCCCAGAAGTGGATTTTTGAATTATTTACTTATTTTTGTAACCTTTGTAACTAGTCTAGCATAAATAGAACTTTTTACTATTGTACTCACATCTTGGTATCTATCTTTGGATCATTTTTAGTCCTTAGACATTGGGGGCTGGCCTCACTGCCATGCCTGGACTATCATCACTTATGTATTTTCAACGATGGAGTTTCTACACACCATAGATTAAGGTGTGGAGCTCTGCTATTTCTCGAGTATTAATGCAAAGTACTATTGTTTTTCTATTCAATTCAGGCTTATTCTTATTCTAAGATATTCATTCGAACACAAGAACATGATGAATGTGATGATTATGTAACACTCATCACCATTCTCACTTATGAACACGTGATTGACAACCACTTCCATTCTACATGAAAACAAGCTTGAAGGTATATCTCTTGGGTTTCTAATCAATGATTCACATCGACTACCCTCTGACAATGGGGCATCTGAATACGAGATTAGAATCTTCGTGGTATAGGCTAGAATCCATTGGCAGCATTCTTGAGATCCAGAAAGTCTAAACCTTGTTTGTGGTATTCTGAGTAGGATCTAGGATGGGATGACTGTGACGAGCTTCAAACTTGCGACTGTAGGGCGTAGTGACAGACGCAAAAGGATAGTAAATCCTATTCCTACACGATCAAGAACCAACAGCTAATTAGCCATACGATATCTGTCCATGGTATTTTTCATCTGAGACGAGAAATCTGATAGTTGATTAGCCGTACAAAAACCGTAGAGGACCATTTTCACTGAGAGGACGGGAAATAGCCATTGACAACGGTGACAGCCAACATATAGCATGCCATGGAAAGGAGTATAAAGGATTGGATGAAGTCAATAGGAAAGCAGAGATTCAGAAGGAACAACGCAACTCCATACGCTTATCTGAAATTCCCACCAATGAATTACATAAGTATCTCTATCTTTTATTTTATGCTTATTTATCTTTTAATTATCAAAACTATATAACCA
Organism: Arachis stenosperma; assembly: GCF_014773155.1. NCBI lineage: Eukaryota > Viridiplantae > Streptophyta > Magnoliopsida > Fabales > Fabaceae > Arachis > Arachis stenosperma. The sequence continues at coordinate 65,245,015 of NC_080380.1, forward strand.
TTTGAATCTGTCTGACTGAGATCTACAAGATGTCCATAGCTTGCTTCAAGCCGACAATCTCCGTGGGATCGACTCTTACTCACGTAAGGTTTATTACTTGGACGACCCAGTGCACTTGCTGGTTAGTTGTGCGAAGTTGTGAAAAAGAGTTGAGATTACAATTATGCGTACCAAGTTGTTGGTGCCATTGAGATCACAATTTTTTGCACCAAGTTTTTGGCGCCGTTGCCGGGGATTTTTCGAGTTTGGACAACTGACGGTTCATCTTGTTGCTTAGATTAGGTAATTTTCTTCTTGTTTCAACCTTTATTTTATTTTCAAAAAGTTTTCAAAAATCTTTCAAAAAAAATTTCTTATTCTTTTTTGTTTTTCCAAAATAATTTTCAAAAAAACAAAAAAAATTTATAAAATCATAAAATCAAAAAAAAAAAATTTTTGTGTTTCTTGTTTGAGTCTAGAGTTTTGAGTTTGGTGTCAATTGCATGTTTTAACTTTTCTAAAAATTTTCGAAAACTCATGCATAGTGTTCTTCATGATATTCAAGTTGTTCTTAATGAGTCTCCTTGTTTGATCTTCATATTTTCTTGTTTTGTGTCTTTTGTTGTTTTTCATATGCATTTTTGAATTCATAGTGTCTAAATATGAAAAATCTTTAAGTTTGGTGTCTTGATGTTCATCTTGATCTTCAAAGTGTTCTTGGTGTTCATCTTGACATTCATAGTGTTCTTGCATGCATCATTTGTTTTAATCCAAAATTTTTATGTGTTGAGTCATTTTGTGGTTTTTCTCTTTCCTCATTAAATTCAAAAAAATAAAAAATACCTTTTCCTTTTTAAAATTAGTTGTTTCTTGTTAGTCAAGTCATGATTTCAATTTCAAAATATTTTTCAAAATAAAATCTTTTTCATTTTTTTCCTTTGTTTTTCGAAAATTTTTAGAAATCTTTTTTTCAAAACTTTTTAAAATCTTTTTTCTATTTTTACCTCATATTTTTCAAAATTAATACTAACAATTAATATTTTGATTCAAAAATTTCAAGTTTGTTACTTTCTTGTTAAGAAAGATTCAAACTTTAAATTTTAAAATCATATCTTTCGATTTCTTATGAGTCTAGTCATTAATTCTGATTTTAAAAATTAAATCTTTTTTCAATCATATCTTTTCAATCATATCTTTTCAAACATATCTTTTTCAAATCATATCTTTTTCAAAATCAATTTCAAAATCTTTTCTAACTTCTTATCTTTCCAAAAATTGATTTTCAAATCTTTTTCAATTAACTACTTAACTTTTTGTTTGATTTTAAAATTCTTATCTTTTTCAAAACTACCTAACTGATCTTCTCTCTCAAATTTTCGAAAATCACCTTCTTCTTTTTCAAAAATATTTTTATTTAACTAATTGTTTTAACTTTTAATTTTATTTCTTCTCTTAATTTTTGAATTCTAACTAAATTTTAAAATAAAAACAAAAATATTTTCCTTTTCCTTTTAATTATTTTCGAAAACTCTCTCTCTCTTTCTATTTATTTTATTTATCTATTAACACTTCTCTTCTACTCATAATTCGAACCCTCTCTTTCTCTCTGTGTTCGAATTTTTCTTCTTCTATTATTTTCTTCTTCTACTCATCTAAAGGAATCTCTATACTGTGACATAGAGGATTCCTCTTCCTTTTTTGTTCTCTTCTTTTTCACATGAGCAGGAGCAAGGATAAGAACATTCTTATTGAAGCTGATCTGGAACCTGAAAGGACTCTGAAGAAGAAGCTAAGAGAAGCTAAAACACAACACACTGACATTGATGGAAGTAGAGATGGCCGAACCCAATAACAATGGTGGAAGTGCAAGGAAGATGCTTGGTGACTTCACTGCACCAAATTCCAACTTCCATGGATGAAGCATCTCAATCCCTGCCATTGGAGCAAACAATTTTGAGCAAAAGCCTCAATTAGTTTCTCTGATGCAACAGAATTGCAAGTTTCATGGACTTCCATCAGAAGATCCTTTTCAGTTCTTAACTGAATTCTTGTAGATCTATGATACTGTTAAGACCAATGGAGTTAATCCCGAGGTCTACAAGCTTATGTTTTTCCCTTTTTCTATAAGAGACAGAGCTAGAACATGGTTGGACTCTCAACCTAGAGATAGCCTGAACTCTTGGGATAAGCTGGTCACGGCTTTCTTAGCCAAGTTCTTTCCTCCTCAAAAGCTGAGCAAGCTTAGAGTGGATGTTCAAACCTTTAGGCAGAAAGAAGGTGAATCCCTCTATGAAGCTTGGGAAAAATACAAGCAACTGACCAAAAAGTGTCATTTTGACATGCTCTCATAATGGACCATCCTGGATATATTCTATGATGGTCTGTCTGAATTATCTAAGATGTCATTGGACCATTCTGCGGTTGGATCTATTCACCTGAAGAAAACGCCTGTAGAAGCTCAGGAACTCATTGAAATGGTTGTAAATAACCAGTTCATGTACACCTCTGAAAGGAATCCTTTGAGTAATGAGACGCCTCAGAATAAGGGAGTTCTTGAAATTGATGCTTTGAATGCCATATTGTCTCAGAACAAAATGTTTACTCAACAAGTCAATATGATTTCTCAGAGTCTGAATAGATTGTAAAATGCATCCAACAGTACTAAAGAAGCATCTTCTGAAGAAGAAGCTTATGATCTTGAGAACCCTGCAATGGCAGAAGTGAATTACATGGGTGAAGCCTATGGAAACACCTATAATCTCTCATGAAGAAATGATCCAAATTTCTCATGGAAGGATCAACAAAAGCCTCAATAAAGCTTTAATAATGGCGGAAGAAACAGGTTTAACAATAGCAAGCCTTTTTCATCATCCTCTCAGCAACAGACAGAGAATTCTTAAGAGAACCCCTCTAGCTTAGCAAACATAGTCTCTGATCTATCTAAGGCCACTCTATGTTTCATGAATGAAACAAGGTCCTCCATTAGAAAATTAGAGGCACAAGTGGGCCAGCTGAGTAAAAGAGTCACTAAACTCCTCCTAGTACTCTCCCAAGCAATACAGAAGAGAATCCAAAAAGAGAGTGCAAGGCCATAACCTTACATGGTGTGGCTGAACCTAGAGAGGAGGAGGAAGACGTGAATCCCAGTGAGGAAGACCTCATGGGACGTCCTCTGGACAAAAAGGAGTTCCCATTTGAGGAACCTAAGGAATCTGAGGCTCATCTAGAGACCATAGAGATTTCATTGAACCTACTTCTGCCATTCATGAGCTCTGATGACTATTCCTCCTCTGAAGAGGATGAAGATATTACTGAATAGCAAGTTGCTAAGTACCTTGGAGCAATCATGAAGCTAAATGCCAAGTTATTCGGTAATGAGACTTGGGTGGATGAACCCCCCTTGCTCACCAATGAACTGAATGACTTGGTTAGGCAGACATTACCTCAAAAGAAACAGGATCCTGGTAAATTCTTAATTCCTTTTACCATAGGCACCATGACCTTTGAGAAGGCTCTGTGTGACCTGCGGTCAGGCATAAACTTAATGCCACTATCTGTAATGGAGAAACTGGAATCTTTGAGGTATAGGCTGCCAAATTCTCATTAGAGATGGCAGACAAATCCATGAAAAAGGCTTATGGACAGGTAGAGGACGTGCTAGTAAAGTTCAAAGGCCTTTACATCCCTGCTGATTTCATAATCCTAGACACTGGGAAGGATGAGGATGAATCCATCATCCTTGGAAGACCCTTCTTATCCACAACAAAACCTATGATTGATGTGGACAGAAGAGAGTTGATCCTTTAATTAAATGAGGACTACCTTGTGGTTAAAACTCAAGGATCTCCCTCTGTAACCATGGAGAGGAAACAAGAAAAGCTTCTCTCAATGCAGAGTTAAACAAAGTCCCCACAGTCAAACTCTAAGTTTGGTGTTGGGAGGCTACAACCAAACTCTAAGTTTGGTGTTGAACCCCCACATTCAAACTCTAAGTTTGGTGTTGGGAGGCCCCAACAATGCTCTGAACATCTGTGAAGCTCCATGAAAGCTCACTGTCAAGCTATTGACATTAAAGAAACACTTATTGGGAGGCAACCCAATTTTATTTTTCTATGTTATTTTCTTTTTTTAGGTTGATGATCATGTTGAGTCACAAAAACAACTGCAAAAATTAAAGAAAAATAAAAAATAGCATTAAAAACAGCACATCTTGGAGGAGAAACATACTGGTGTTTAAACGCCAATAAGGGTAGCAGAATGGGCGCTAAAGGCTAGAAAGAAGCACCAGACTAGCGTTAAACGCCAGAAAGAAGCGAAAAACTGGCGTTAAACGCCAGAAACAGGTTGCAGCCTGGCACTTAACGCCAGGAAAGGAATAAAAGTTGGCGTTTAACACCAGAAACAAGCAGCAGTCTAGCATTAATTGCCAAGATTTCACAATAGGGGCGTTTTGCACACCTAAATAGAGCAGGGATGAGAAATCCTTGACACCTCAAGATCTGTGGACCCCACTGGATCCCCACCTACCCCTCTCTCTCCTACCCTTCCACAACACTCTTCCCCAAATACTCCTCACCAATCAACTCGTTCACTCTTCTCCATCACCTTTTCACCACTCACATCCATCCACTCTTCCCCAAACACCCCACCAACCTCACCTTCAAATTCAAAATTCATTTCCCTCCCAAACCCACCCAAGTCCGTTCGGCCACTCTCCCTCTCTTTCCCTATAAATACCCCTCTTCACTCCTTCATTTTCATACATCACAACCACTCTCCTACCCCCTTGGCCGAACCACACACCACCCTCCATCTCCTTCTTTTTCTTCTTCCTCCCCTTCTTTCTTTCTTTTCTTTTGCTCGAGGATGAGCAAACCTTTTAAGTATGGTGTGGTAAAAGCATTACTTTTTGTTTTTTTCATAACCATTTATGGCACTTAAGGCCGGAAAAACCTCTAGAAAGAGGAAAGGGAAGGCAAAAGCTTCCACTTTTGAGTCATGGGAGATGGAGAGATTCATCTCAAGGGTCTATAGCTCAATAGTAGAGCATTTGACTGCACATCAAAGAGCTATGAGGGAGGAGCAACAAAGGCAAGGAAGAGACATAGAGGAGCTCAGGCGTTCCATTGGATCCTCAAGAAGAAGAACAAGCCGTCATCACTAAGGTGGACCCGTTCTTTGATTTCATTGTTCTTATTTTTCTATTTTTCGAATTTGATGCTTTATGTGTTATCCATGTTTGTGTCTTTATTATGTGATTATTAGTGTCTAGTGTCTGTGCCTTAAAGCTATGAATAATTCCATGAATCCTTCACCTCTCTTAAATGAAAAAATGTGCCTAATTACAAAAGAACAAGAAGTACTTGGATTTCAAACTTTTTATTGAAATTAGTTTAATTATTTTGATGTGGTGGCAATACTTTTTGTTTTCTGAATGAATGCCTGAACAGTGCATATTTTTTATAGTGAAGTTTATGAATGTTAAAATTGTTGGCTCTTGAAAGAATGATGAACAAAGAGAAATGTTATTGATAATCTGAAAAATCATGAAATTGATTATTGAAGCAAGAAAAAACAGCGAAAAAAAGAAAGAAAGAAAGAAAAAGAAAAAGCAAGCAGAAAAAGCCAATAGCCCTTTAAACCAAAAGACAAGGGTAAAAAAGATCTAAGGCTTTGAGCATTAATGGATAGGAGGGCCTAAGGAAATAAAATCCAGGCCTAAGCGGCTAAATCAAGCTGTCCCTAACCATGTGCTTATGTCATAAAGGTCCAAGTAAAAAGCTTGAGACTGAGTGGTTAAAGTTGTGATCCAAAGCAAAAAGAATATGCTTAAGAACTCTAGACACCTCTAACTGGGGACTTTAGCAAAGCTAAGTCACAATCTGAAAAGGTTCACCCAGTTATGTGTCTGTAGCATTTATGTATCCGGTGGTAATACTGGAAAACAAAGTGCTTAAGGCCACGACCAAGACTCATAAAGTAGTTGTGTTCAATAATCAACATACTGAATTAGGAGAATAAATAACACTATCTAAAATTCTGAGTTCCTATAGATGCCAATCATTCTGAATTTCAAAGGATAAAGTGAGAAGCCAAAACTGTTCAGAAGCAAAAAGCTACTAGCCCCGCTCATCTAATTGGGACTAAGTTTCATTGATATTGTGGGATTCATTGTATATTCTCTTCTTTTTATCCTATTTTGTTTTCAGTTACTTGGGGACAAGCGACAATTTAAGTTTGGGGTTGTGATGAGCGGATAATTTATACGCTTTTTGGCATTGTTTTTAGGTAGTTTTTAGTATGTTTTAATTAGTTTTTATTAGATTTTTAGTAGTTTTTAAGCAAAATTCACATTTCTGGACTTTACTATGAGTTTGTGTGTTTTTCTGTGATTTCAGGTATTTTCTGGCTGAAATTGAGGGACCTAAGCAAAAATCTGATTCAGAGGCTGACAAAGGACTGTAGATGCTGTTGGATTCTAACTTTCCTGCACTCGAAATGGAATATTTGGAGCTACAAGAGTCAAAACGGCGCGCTTTTAATTGGGTTGGAAAGTAGACATCCAGGGCTTTCCAGAAATATATAATAGTTCATACTTTGCCCGAGTTTAGACGATGCAAACTGGCGTTCAACGCTAGCTTTCTGCCCTATTCTGGCGTTAAACGCCAGAAACAAGTTGCAAGTTAGAGTTAAACGCCAGAAACAAGTTACAAACAAGCGTCTAACTCCAAGGAAGGCCTCTACACGTGGAAGCTTCAATACTCAGCCCAAGCACATACCAAGTAGGCCCTGCAAGTGGATTTCTGCATTATTTACTTATTTCTGTAACCCTAGTAACTAGTCTAGTATAAATAGAACTTTTTACTATTATACTCACATCTTGGTATCCATCTTTGGATCATTTTTAGTCCTTAGACATTGGGGGCTGGCCTCACGGCCATGCCTGGACTGATGACAAGTCATCATATACCCATTTTTCAAGCTAATTTCACTTGTTTTGTTAGCATTTATGCACTTTCTTGCATCCTAAGTTAGTGATTTGGAGTGAAAATGCATAACTTCTTTAAATCAAGCAACCACCATGAATTTAATGTTAATCATTGAGGTTTGAGCTCATTTTAATTGAATTTTGATTGATTTATAAGCCTCTTGAATTTAGTGATACTTTGAGTGGTTGTTTTGGTTTATTGTAGGTGAAGAAAAGAAAAGAAAATGAAAAGCGTGGCCTAAGAAGTGTAGCCAAGAAAAGGAAAGCGTGGCTGAATCAAGAAAGAGCGTGCCGCATGCTAAGGGAGAAGCAACATTGCCCTCCACAAGGGCAGACTGCCCTCTAGGAGGGCAACACTAAGTAACCAAGCCAAGGAAGGCAACCCTGCCCTGCCCACTCTAAGGGCAGAGCACAAAATGGTGCCTTGAAGCCAAGAGAAGGAAAACTCTGCCCTGCCCTTGTGGAGGGCAGAATCGGGCTCCATGAGGAAAGAAAATCAAGAAAAAAGGTTACCCATGCATGCTACAAGGTTCGAACAAGGAACCATGAGGAAGCCAAGCTCTAAGGTTGGTTGCCGTGCCAAGAAACCAAGCAAAAAATTGAGAAGCGTGTGTCCGCCCAGGCTCGAACACGGGCGTGCAATATGGCAACTCTGCCCTGCCCTTGGCGCGGGCAGGGCAGCATTTGAAGTTGGCGCACCAAAATTCAAAAGCTGGCGCACCAAGTTTGTTCTTTGCGCACCAACCGCGCGCAACGCTCCTCAATCTGGCGCATCAAACTTCCTGCCCTGCCCTTGGCGCGGGCAGGGCAGCGTCCCACGCACCAACGTGTATCGCGCGCACGCGCGCTCCTCAATTCTGGCGCATCAACATTTTCTGCCCCGCCCTTGGCGCGGGCAGGGCAGCCTCTGGCGCACCAAACTCGTGCCAAACGCGCACAGACTCGCACCAAGGCCGCACCAAATCACACCACCATGCATCAATTTTCTGCCCTGCCCTCCACAAGGGCAGGGCAGCCTCCTGGGAGTGGTTTTTGGGCCAAAATTCAAATTAAAAATTGATTTGAATTCATTTCTTCACCAATCCAAAAGCCCATCCAAATCCCATTATCCAAGAATAGAAAGTGTATAAATAGGACTTAGTTTGATGTAATTAGGACTTTTAGCTACCTTTACTTTGAGCTTTGAATTTTTTGCTTTCATTTTTGAACTTTTGTCTTTGAGCTTTCTTGAGAGATTTGTCCGAGCACCAAGAGGATCAAGGGAGAATTGATTGATCTCCTTCCTCAATTCCCTTGGGCAATTCTACTCTTCTGTTTTCTGAGTATTGGGTGTGTGAAATTGGGGAAATTCTGTCCCAATTCCCATTCAAGCTCTTTGCATTTTGTTTTCTGCATAATTGAATTCAAATTCTGTTCTTCAATTGTTTCTTCTTAAATTTTCTGTCAATTGCTTAGTTAATTCAGATCTGGGAAGGAAATTGGGTTTTAGGATCTGCTACCTAAGCCCTTGGAATCCTGAGATCACGATTTTACTTTTGGTTCTTCTGTGAACCTCTGCTACATTTCATTTAAATTCTGTTTGAATGCTACTTGTTGCTGATTTACTTTCTGCTCAACCATTTACTGCAATTTACTTCTTCTTTGTTTAGATCTTACAATCCCATTCCTCAATTCCCCTTTACTTTCTAGCAATTTATCTTTCTTGTCATTTAAGTTACTGCAATTTAAGTTTCTTGCACTTTAAGTTTCAGTTATTTCCTTTCTTGCTCTTTAAGATTCTGCCCATTTACAATTCTGTTCTTCAATTTACTGCATTTCTCCCGTCCCCCTTTACATTTACTGTCATTTAATTTCTGTTAAACACAAATCACTCAACCAAAACTTGATTCGCTTGACTAAATCACCCACTAAACTAAAATTGCTCAATCCTTCAATCCCTGTGGGATCGACCTCACTCATGTGAGTTATTATTACTTGATGCGACCCGGTACACTTGTCGGTGAGTTTTGTGTTGGATCGTTTTCCACACATCAAGTTTTTGGCGCCGTTGCCGGGGATTGATTAGATCAACAATGATTAAGTGGGTGAGAAGTCTAGATCAAGCATTTTTTTTGTTTTTGTTCTCTGTTTTAAAGTGAAACCAAGGTGTTTGAGTTTTTGCCTCACTAAGAAATTCTCATCTCTGATATGAGTAATTTCAATTTTCCTTGGTGTTGTGTTTTCCAAAATTTAAATGGAGTTCAACTCATCTTATGATCGAACAAATTTTATGGGATATTACCCACCATCACCAATCTCTAATGGTGGTTGGGAATATCACCAAGAAGATACAAATTCTGAGCACTCCAATCCATGGAGATTTGCTTCAGAACCCCAAGATGAGCAAGAAAATTTTGAGGGATACCAACCACCACCACAAAATGATTCATATCATTATCCTCATGGTGGATGGGAGTATCAACAAGGAATGAAGGAGTATGAACAATCAAGTGAAATGAACTATTTCCCAGAGCCACAAAGTGACTCATACTATTATGGCACGTACACAAAAGATGGCTGGGAAGGGAAATGCAATGATTCACATTCTAATTATTTAAGAACATTATCACCTGATTGTGCTGCCAGAGCATACTTGGAAGAGTGTTCATCATTTGATTATGCCTCAACACAAAATTCCCTCCAAGATCCATACAACTCATCTCACCAACCACAAAATTACTCTCAACCTTTATCCTTTGAGCTAGTGGCTGAGGATCCCCTTCAAAAGTCCAGAGAATTATTGGAAAGACTAGAACAAATTATGGAAGAACAAAAACAACGCTGGACAGAACAAGAATTCCTCCTCAAGAAAACAGAAGGGCATTCAGGATCACCAAGTGTTAAGGATGAGGAACAATCTGTGAGTGAAGAAGAGGAAGAAGAGGTTCCTATATCAATTGAAATTTCAATGGAGGAAGAGCAAGATGAAGAGGCTACTGTATCAAGTGAAATTGCAAAGAAGGAAGAGGTGGTTGGAAATGAAACTGCACTTGAGATGAAAAGGGAACATGAACATTCACAACTCTCACAAACTTTCCTGACCCAACAACTCTCAACACTTGAATCCATGATTGAAAAATATGAAGAGGAGATGAAGAAAGCTTGGGAAAATCAACAAACCTCCTCCATGAAAGGACTATTAAGTCAAATGTTGGGTGCAAGGGAGGAAGTGGAGGAGCAAGAAAGTGAGGAAGTCAAGTCAAACTCAAGTAAAGCAGAAAATCACATGAAGGAAGTGGTCATGGAACCACCAATTCAAAAGGCTCTGGATGAAGATCAAACTCCAAAAATCACACAGCAACCATGTCATAACAACAAAGAAGTGAAGGCAACTAACAAGAGCACCAATTCTGTCCCTAAGTCAGCAAGCAAGCTCAACCAAGCCAATTTCAAAAGAAAGCTTGCTGAGAGGAAACCAAGAAAGGGGACAAAAGCTGAAACTTCTCCCCCCATGAAGTCATTCCTCTTAACTAATTGGAAGAAGAGGAAGAAAGTGAAGAACAACATGTCAAGCTAATGACACTAAAAGAGCACTTGTTGGGAGGTAACCCAACCGTAGGTATAATTTCTTCTCTGCTTTGTTTTCGTTTTTTTTTTCTTTGTTTAAATTCAATAAATGGGCATATGGTTACATTCTAAGTTTGGTGTTGCCTTGCAACAAATTGTTTTCAATCTTCATGGATGATTGCATCAATTTTACATGGAAGTGTCACACTAAGAATCTAAGTTTGGTGTGCCACTTAAATTTTTTTTATGCAAATCATCCAGTAACATCACTTGTTTACATAATCATGATGCCGCTGCAGTGTTACTGTTTTTAATTAGACAATTTTAGTTTTCTTGATTGTTTTAGTCATTTCCTTGTTTTTAATGCTTTCTTTTATTAACTGTGTTTGTTAATACATCACCCAAACATCCTTACTCATGACAGATTCTTCACTTGGTGATTGTATTCAACAAATAACAGTTTCTTTTGTTTAGTTTTAGTTCAAATAAATTCACATATGGTTGCATTCTAAGTTTGGTGTTGCTATGCAACAAAATTTGGTTCCAATATCTATTAGATACTTGCATCAATTCCAAGTGAAAGTGTCACACTAAGTTTGGTGTGCCACTTATTCTTTATGCAAAGTATTGTGCACACCTTCTTATGCTTGCAATCAAATGTCGCTGTCTCTTGTGCCTTGATTGTTATTTTTCATTTTTGCTTGCTTAAAACACATGTGCTACTAACATTTCATTGTGTAAGACATTCATGATCCATCTTAGCCCCATAGCCATTGTTCTAATTGTTGCTTGAGGATGAGCAAGCACTCTAAGTTGGCAAGGGAAAGGGAAGAATTGGAGAAAAAGGACAATAATAATGAAGATGAACTACAAGGTTGTAAAGTTCCTTTTCTTCTAATTTATTTCCAGCACTCTAAATTGCATGATTGTCTTTATATTCTCTTTAGGCATGTGTGGTATGACTAAGCATAGCTTGAATTTGTTTTGAAATATGTTGTTGTGACATTATGACTACCAACTTGAGTTTTGTGAATTCAAAAGCAAAAAAAAGCATCATGATCATAAACAAACAAGGAATTAAAGAAGAATTTAGCATGTGCATACAAGTATTGGAAAGCTAGTATGATTGATTGTTGCTCAATTGCATTGGATTTTATTTAATTGAAGTTTTTCATCAAGTGCATTTTGTGAAATCTTTTGAAATCATGAAAACCTTGAAGAAGCAAATACAATTAAAGCAAGAAAAGAAAAAGGGAAAGAATGAGAAAGCTAAAGGCTCTGAGTACCAATGGCAATTTATTTGCTAAGTGCTTGTGGTGTTTATGTATCAAGCCAAATGCTTGAAAACAAAACACTTAGAAGTCAAGGCTAGGCTCAAGTGCAAAAGCACTCCCTCAAAGCTCAAGGCTCTGAGCATCAATGATTAGAGAGTCAAGAAAAGAAAAGAAAAAAATATGCTTAATGAAGTCCTCTAATTAAATGCTTGTGGTGCTTATGTATCAAGTGGTAATACTTGAAAACAAAGCATTTAGAAGTCGCAGCTTTGTTATTAACTCATGGGGCAAAGCACCCAAAAGGAGAAAAAAAAAATCAAAAGCTTGTTTCAAGGAAGAACTATAAGAAAAAGATTTCATAAAAGAAGCTAGATAGAAACATCAATCATTTACATTTCTTTTGTAATTGTAGCATGCATAGAAAACTAGCTTGCCATGAACATTAACTTGCTACTCTTCTTACCTTGGATTGTCAATTTCTATTGCATGATTCTTTTCTTGCTTGGGGACAAGCAAGGTTTAAGTTTGGTGTTGTGATGACAAGTCATCATATACCCATTTTCTATGCTTTTTCATACAAGAAATTGATGATTTGTGCTTAAATATTGAATGCTTTTTGTACTTAAATGATATATTTTCTTGATATTTTAATTTTATAAATTTTGTAGGAAATAAGAAGAAAAAGAAGCAAAGAAGCACAAAAAAGGGAGAAAAAAAGAGCTTTGGGACACACTTTGAAGTTGGGGTACACTTTGGAGCCTTAGGCCACGCTTTTAAAAGCGTGGCTCATGACCAAATTAATGAAGATAAGCAATCAGCGCACATTGCCCTGCCCTTGCCAAGGGCAGGGCAGAATCGTGATTCAAAATTGAGATTGGAAGCAAGAATTTGGCTAGGTTAAAATCTGGGCGCTCACAGCATGACCATGCCTACTTCAAAGGGCTATAACTTGAGCTACAGATGTCCGATTGATATGCTTCCAGTTGCGTTGGAAAGCTGACATTCAGAGCTTTCCAACGATATATAGAAATCCATATTTGGCGTCCAATTGAGGCAGGAACGAAAGGCATCTTTAAGGGCCAAAAACAAGCGAAAATAAACCAAAGTGCCTCCACCAAGGCTCGAAGCTGGAACCTCACACCAACACAATGTGGCGCTCAATTTTCTGCCCTGCCCTCTTGGAGAGCAGGGCAATGTCGTGCTCTTCATGGAAAATCAAGAAAAAAATTGATCCTCAAGTGCTTTCACCAAGTTTCGAACCAAGCACCTAAGGGGAGTGAGGAGAGCATCATGGCACGATCAAGGAAGTGGTGCGCGCACAAGACACACCAAGGCAACATTGCCCTGCCCTCCACAAGGGCAGGGCAGCATTCTCACACACCAAGCTCTCACGCACAAGCACCTTGCGCACCAAGAAGCAAACTCCACGCACCAATGCCGCACCAATTCTCGCACCAATTCTCGCACCAAGCTTCATTTTTCTGCCCTGCCCTCCACAAGGGCAGGGCAGCCTCCTGGGAGCATATGGGCCAAAAATCAACCAAAATTCAATTTAATTCAATTCCTCTCCAAATTGAATCAAGGCCAACCAAACCCATTTCTCCTCAAATCCAAAGCAAGAAAAGCCCACATCATCACTCAAAGGCACATGGATCAATTAGATTAGGATTTTCATTTTAATTGTAATTTGTTTTAATTTTTCACTTTGTAAAGCCTATATAAAGGCATCAATTCCGTCTCACTGGGAGGGCTCTCTTAGTTTTTCATTCTAGCTTTGGATCTTGGGTGAAGAATTGAAGAAATTCTGTTTCAATCTCACCTTGAGATCTCTTGTTTACTTTTTCTGCATAATTGAAATTCACATACTGCTTCATCTTCTCTTTAATTCTGCAATTTATTTTTCTTCTTTCTTCTGCAAATTGTTCTCTGAATTGATCAAGGAAGGGCTTGAGATCTAGACTTGTTCTCTAGTCTCATTGATTCCCTGAGATCTTGTCTCTTTAAATTTCACAATTGAGCTGAGTTACATTCTGTGTTGCTTCTTCAAGCAATTTTCCATTTCTGTTTAAATCTACTTCACTTATTCCATCTTTTAATTCTCTGCTTGATTGCTCTTTACTTTTTCTTGTTGAAGTTTTAATTCCCAGCACCCAATCCCTTTTACTTTTCATGCAATTTAATTATTCTGCAATTATTTTAAGTGCTGCTTATTGCTTTCCTTTAAATTTCCTGCACCCAATACCCTTTACATTTCCTGCAATTTACATTTCTTGCAATTTAAGTTTCAGTTATTTTACTTTCTTGTTATTTAAGTTACTTGCAATTTTACTTTCTGCAACTTTAAATTTCCTATCATTTACAATTCTGTTGGCTACACTTCATCCAAATTCACTTCAATGTTAGCTTGACTAAACTAATCACCCACTAAAGTTGCTTGATCCATCAATCCCTATGGGATCGACCTCACTCTAAGTGAGTTATTACTACTTGATGCGACCCGGTATACTTGCCGGTTGGATTTGTGTGTTGGAAATTTGTTTTTCCACAAAAACACCATCATGGACCATCATCACTTATGTATTTTCAACGGTGGAGTTTCTACACACCATAGATTAAGGTGTGGAGCTCTGCTGTTCCTCGAGTATTAATGCAAAGTACTATTGGTTTTCTATTCAATTCAAGCTTATTCTTATTCTAAGATATTCATTCGCACACAAGAACATGATGAATGTGATGATTATGTGACTCTCATCACCATTCTCACTTATGAACGCGTGATTGACAACCACTTCCGTTCTACATGAAAATAAGCTTGAAGGTATATCTCTTGGGTTTCTAATCAATGATTCACATAGACTCCCCTCTGACAATGGGGCATCTGAATTCAAGATTAGAATCTTCGTGGTATAGGCTAGAATCTATTGGTAGCATTCTTGAGATCCGGAAAGTCTAAACCTTGTCTGTGGTATTCCGAGTAGGATCTGGGATGGGATGATTGTGACGAGCTTTAAACTTGCGACTGTAGGGTGTAGTGACAGATGCAAAAGGATAGTAAATCCTCTTCCTACACGATCGAGAACCAACAGCTGATTAGCCATACGATATCTGTCCATGGTATTTTTCATCCGAGACGAGAAATCCGACAGTTGATTAGCCGTACAGAAACCGTAGAGGACCATTTTCACTGAGAGGACGGGAAGTAGCCATTGACAACAGTGACACCAAACATACAGCTTGCCATAGAAAGGAGTATGAAGGATTTGATGAAGGCAATAGGAAAGCAGAGATTCAGAAGGAACAACGCATCTCCATACGCTTATCTGAAATTCCCACCAATGAATTACATAAGTATCTCTATCTTTATTTTATGCTTATGTATCTTTTAATTATCAAAACTCTATAACCATTTGAATCCTCCTGACTGAGATTTATAAGATGACCATAGCTTGCTTCAAGCCGACAATCTCCGTGGGATCGACCCTTACTCACGTAAGGTTTATTACTTGGACGACCCAGTGCACTTGCTGGTTAGTTGTGCGAAGTTGTGAAAAAGAGTTGAGATTACAATTGTGCGTACCAAGTTGTTGGTGCCATTGAGATCACAATTTCGTGCACCAGTCTTCAACCACTTCTTCCTCTTCAACAGTTACGGCTTCCTCCAATTATTCCAATACAAAGCTACATTCCTCATTTTCTACCGGAGTTTCTAATTTCTCCTTCATGCTACGCTCTTCTATTGATTCTCCACATGCAGCCATAGGGGTTCCTTGAGTGTCAAAGCACAGTAAAGCTAAATTTCCTACTACCTCGGTCAAGGTAGCTTTGAACTCTTATGTCGTCCGTTGCATCTCTCTTTGCTCTTGAAGAAGAACACCAAGAGTGTCATCCATTGGAGATTGGCGTGGGTATGGGGGTTCATTGCTTGGAAGGAAAAGTTCATGACAAGAGAGTGGTTCATAAATGCCACAGACACATGATTGGGTGAACCTTTTTAGATTATGACTCAGCTTTGCTAGAGACCCCAGTTAGAGGTGTCCAGAGTTCTTAAGCACACTCTTTTGCTTTGGATCACGACTTTAACCACTCAGTCTCAAGATTTTCACTTGGACCTTCATGACACAAGCACATGGTTAGGAACAACTTGATTTAGCCACTTAGGCCAGGATTTTATTCCCTTGGGCCCTCCTAGCCATTAATGCTCAAAGCCTTAGATCCTTTTTACCCTTGCTTTTTGGTTTAAAGGGCTACTGGCTTTTTCTGCTTGTGTTTTTTCTTTTTCTTTCTTTATTTCTTTATTTTTTTTGCAAGCCTTTTCCTTTTCACTGCTTTTTCTTGCTTCAAGAATCAATTTTATGATTTTTCAAATTATCAATAACATTCTCTTTGTTCATCATTCTTTCAAGAGCCAATAATTTTAACATTCATAAACTTCACTATAAAAAATATGCACTGTTCAAACATTCATTTAGAAAACAAAAAGTATTGCCACCACATCAAAATAATTAAACTAATTTCAAGATAGAATTCGAAATTCATGCACTTCTTGTTCTTTTGCAATTAGAAACAATTTTCATTTAAGAAAGGTGAAGGATTTTTTGGGATATTCATAGCTTTAAGGCATAGACACTAGACACTAATGATCATGTAATAAAGACACAAACATAGACAAACATAAAGCATAGGAAACCAAAAAATAGATGGATAAGAGCAAGAAAAATTAAAGAACGGGTCCACCTCAGTATGGCGGCTAGTTCTTCCTCTTGTAGATCCTATGGAGTGCTTGAGCTCCTCAATATCTCTTCCTTGCCTTTGTTGCTCCTCCCTAAGAGCTTTTTGGTCCTTTCTAATTTCATGGAGGATAATGGAGTACTTTTGGTGCTCCATCCTTAGTGCTTTTGCTGCTCCTATCCTTAGTTGCTCCCAATAGTAGTGTAGAGGAAAGTGTATCCCCTGAGGCATCTCAGGGATTTTTTTTATGAGGGACTTCCTCATGCTCTTGTTAAGGTCCATGAGTGGGCTCTGTTGTTTGATCCATCCTCTTTCTAGTGATGGGCTTCTAAGATAAATCTCTCCATCTCCCATGACTCGTAGTTGGAAGCAATTGCCTTCCCTTTTCTCTTTCTAGAGGTTTCTCCGGCCTTAGGTGCCATTAATGGTTATTGAAAACAAAAAACAATGTTTTTTCCAACACCAAACTTAAAAGGCTTGCTCGTCCTCGAGCAATGGAAGAAAGAAAGGAGTAGAAGAAGAAGAAAAGGAGGAGATGGAGGTGTGTGGTGAATGGGTTATAGGGAAGATGGGTGTGAAGAAGAGAGAGAGTGAGGTGGGGTAGGTGGGGATCCTGTGGGGTCCGCAGATTCTGAGGTGTCATGATTTCTCATCCCTGTACCTTTCTGGCATTCAAACGCCCTCTGAGTGCTAATCCTGGTGTTTAAACGCCAGGCTGATGCCCTTTTCTAGCATTTAAACGCCAGTCTGCTGTCCTTTTCTGGCGTTTAAATGCCCAGAAAGGTGCCAGACTGAGCGTTTAAACACCTAATTTTGTACCTTTACTGGCGTTTAAACGCCAGTTTGCCTGCCAGTTCTGGCATTTAAACGCCAGATTGCTGCCCATTTCTGGTGTTTAAACGCCCAGAGTAGTGCGAGGCTGGGCGTTAAACACCCATTTTGGTATCCTTACTGGCGTTTAAATGCCAGTAAGCTCGTCTTCCAAGGTGTGCTATTTTTTATGCTATTTTTTATTTTGCTTTAATTTTTGCAGTTGTTTTTGTGACTCCACATGATCATCATCCTAAAGAAAACATAAACTAACATAGATAAATAAATAAGATTGGGTTGCTGGTGCACGAAATTGCAATCACACTTTTGCAATCCCGCACAACTAACCAGCAAGTGCACTGGGTCGTCCAAGTAATACCTTGTGTGAGCAAGGGTCGATCCCACGGAGATTGTCGGCTTGAAGAAAGCTATGGTTATCTTGTAACTCTTAGTCAGGATATCAGAAATTATCAGGATTGATTGTGAAAAGCAAAAGAACATGAAATAGGTACTTGTTTTGCAGTAATGGAGAATAGGTTGAGGCTTTAGAGATGCTCCATCTTCTGAATCTCTGCTTTCCTACTGTCTCCTTCATCAAACACGCAAGCCTCCTTCCATGGCAAGCTGTATGTAGGGTTTCACCGTTGTCAGTGGCTACCTCCCATCCTCTCAGTGAAAATGTTCCTATGCTCTGTCACAGCATGGCTAATCATCTGTCGGTTCTCGGTCAGGCCGGAATAGAATCCAGTGATTCTTTTGCGTCTGTCACTAACGCCCCACCTGCTAGGAGTTTGAAGCACGTCACAGTCATTCAATCATTGAATCCTACTCAGAATACCACAGACAAGGTTTAGACCTTCCAGATTCTCTTGAATGCCGCCATCAGTTCTAGCTTATACCACGAAGATTCCGATTAAAGAATCCAAGAGATATCTACTTAATCTAAAATAGAATGGAGGTGGTTGTCAGGCACACGTTCATAGTTGAGAATGATGATGAGTGTCACAGATCATCACATTCATCCGGGTTAAGAGCAAGTGATATCTTAGAATGGAAGCAAGCATGATTGAATAAGAAACAGTAGTAATTGCATTAATCCATCAAGACTCAGCAGAGCTCCTCACCCCCAACCATGGGGTTTAGAGACTCATGCCGTAGAAGGTACACAAAGAAACGTGTAAAGTGTCATGAGGTACTGATACAATGTTCAAAAGATCCTATTAATAGTAAACTAGTAACCTAAGGTTTTACAGAAATGAGTAAATGACAGAAAAATCCACTTCCGGGCCCACTTGGTGTGTGCTTGGGCTGAGCATTGAAGCTTTCATGTGTAGAGACCTTTTCTGGAGTTAAACGCCAGCTTTCATGCCAGTTTGGGCGTTTAACTCCAAGTTTTATGCCAGTTCCAGCGTTAAACGCTGGAATTTCTGAGGCTGATTTGCCACGCCGGTTTGGGCCATCAAATCTTGGGCAAAGTATGGACTATCATATATTGCTGGAAAGCCCAGGATGTTTACTTTCCAATGCCGTTGAGAGCGCGCCAATTGGGCTTCTGTAGCTCCGAAAAATCCACTTCGAGTGCAGGGAGGTCAGAATCCAACAGCATCTGCAGTCCTTTTCAGTCTCTGAATCAGATTTTTGCTCAGGACCCTCAATTTCAGCTAGAAAATACCTGAAATCACAGAAAAACACACAAACTCATAGTAAAGTCCAGAAAAGTGAATTTTAACTAAAAACTACTAAAAATATACTAAAAACTAACTAAAAGATACTAAAAACATACTAAAAACAATGCCAAAAAAGGTACAAATTATCCGCTCATCAGTTGCCTCCCAATAAGCGCTTCTTTAATGTCAATAGCTTGACAGCGAGATTTAATATAGTCTCAGTTTTGAGCATTCTTGCTCAACATTTCCTTCAAGATAATATTTGACTCTCTGCCCATTAACAATGAACTTTTGTCAGAGTCAATATTTTGAAGCTCTATATATCCATATGGTGACACACTTGTAATCACATATGGTCCCTTCCACCGGCATTTCAGTTTCCCAAGGAACAATTTGAGCCTAGAGTTGAACAGCAGAACCTTCTGTCCTGGCTCCAAGACACTAGATAACAGCTTCTTGTCATGCCACCTTTTTTCTTTCTCCTTGTAAATTTTTGCATTTTCGAAAGCATTGAGTCCGAACTCCTCTAGTTCATTCAAATGGATTAATCTTTTCTCTCCAGCTACCTTGGCGTTAAGGTTTAGGAACCTAGTTGCCCAGTAGGCCTTGTGTTCCAATTCCACTGGCAAATGGCAGGCCTTGCCATACATAAGCTGGTATGGAGAGGTCTCTATTGGAGTCTTGAATGCTGTTCTGTATGCCCACAAGGCATTATCCAAGCTTTTTGCCCAATCCCTTTTACGGGTGTTTACAGTCTGTTCCAGGATTCATTTTAGTTCTCTATTTGAGACTTCAGCCTACCCACTTGTCTGTGGATGATACGGAGTCACCACCTTGTGGTTAATTCCATATCGGACCAAAGCAGAGTCAAGCTGTTTATTATAGAAATGAGTGTCTCCATTACTGGTTAGTATTCTAGGAACACCAAATCTACTGAAGATATGTTTCTGGACAAACTTCAGCACTGTCTTAGTATCATTAGTGGGTGTTGCAATTGCCTCTACCCACTTGGATATATAGTCTACTGCCACCAGAATGTAAATGATTGAGTATGATGGTGGGAAAGGTCCTATGAAGTCAATACCCCATACATCAAACAATTCAATCTCTAAGATCCGTTGTTGAGGTATGGCATAACCGTGAGGCAGATTACCAGCTCTCTGGCAACTATCACAGTTACGCACAAACTCTCGAGAGTCTTTATAGAGGGTAGGCTAGTAGAAGCTGGTGCACATAAATTGTGATCATCAACAATGGCACCAATAGACTTGGAGCTCTCAAACGTGAATCACATTTTGTCACAACTTCGCACAATTAACCAGCAAGTGCACTGGGTCATCCAAGTAATGCCTTACGTGAGTAAGGGTCAATCCCACGGAGATTATTGGTATGAAGCAAGCTATGGTCATCTTGTAAATCTCAGTTAGGCGGATTCAAACGGTTATAATGGTTTTCGAATATAAAGATAAATAAAGCATAAAATAAAGATAGAGATACTTATGTAATTCATTGGTGGGAATTTCAGATAAGCGTATGAAGATACTGTGTTCCTTCTGAATCTCTGCTTTCCTACTGCTTTCATTCAATCCTTCTTACTCGTTTCCATGGCAAGCTGTATAAAGGGCGTCACCGTTGTCAATGGCTACTTCCCATCCTCTCAATGAAAATGGTCTAAATGCTCTGTCACACCATGGCTAATCATCTGTCGGTTCTCGATCATGTAGAAATAGAATCCATTGATTCTTTTGCGTCTGTCACTACGCCTAACAATCGCGAGTTTGAAGCTCCACATTCATTTAATCCCTGAATCCTACTCAGAATACCACAGATAAGGTTTAGACTTTCTAGATTCTCAAGAATGCTGCCAATGGTTTCTAGCTTATACCACGAGGATTCTGATTAAGGAATCCAAGAGATATGCGCTCGATCTAAGGTAGAATAGAAGTGGTTGTCAGGCACGCGTTCATAGGTGAGAATGATGATGAGTGTCACGGATCATCACATTCATCATGTTGAAGTGCAACGGATATCTTAGAATAAGAATAAGCTGAATTGAATAGAAGAATAATAGTAATTGCATTAATACTTGAGGAACAGCAGAGCTCCACACCCTTAATCTATGGTGTGTAGAAACTCCACCGTTGAAAATACATAAGTGATGGTCCAGGCATGGCCGAGAGGCCAGCCCCCAAAACGTGATCAATAGTCTCCTAAGATGAACAATAGATTAAAACTGAGACCCCCCAATCTGAATACAACAGTAAAAAGTCCTACTAGACTAGCTACTAGGGTTTACAGATATAAGTCTAAGTGCAGAAATCCACTTCCGGGGCCCACTTTGGTATGTGCTTGGGCTGAGCTTGAGCTTTACACGTGCAGAGGCTTCTCTTGGAGTTAAACGCCAAGTTGTAACGTCTGTTTGGCGTTTAACTCTGGTTTGTGACGTGTTTCTGGCATTTTACTCCAGAATGCAGCATGGAACTGGCGTTGAACGCCAGTTTGCGTCGTCTAGCTCGAACAAAGTATGAACCATTATATATTGCTGGAAAGCTCTGGATGTCTACTTTCCAACGCCGTTGAGAGCGTGCCATTAGGAGTTCTGTAGCTCTAGAAAATTCATTTCGAGTGTAGGATGGTTAGAATCCAATAGCATCAGCAGTCCTTTGTCAGCCTGAATCAGATTTTTGCTCAGGTCCCTCAATTTCAGCCAGAAAATACTTGAAATTACAGAAAAATACACAAACTCATAATAAATTCAAGAAATGTGAATTTTGCATAAAAACTAATAAAAACATCCCTAAAAGTAGCTAGATCCTACTGAAAATTACCTAAAAACAATGCCAAAAAGCGTATAAATTATCCGCTCATCACAACACCAAACTTAAATTGTTGCTTGTCCCCAAGCAACTGAAAATCAATTAGGATAAAAAGAAGAGAATATATTATAAATCCCAAAATATCAATGAATATTAGTTCTAATTAGATGAGCAGGACTTGTAGCTTTTTGCTTCTGAATAGTTTTGGCATCTCACTTTATCCCTTGAAATTTAGAATGATTGGCATCTATAGGAACTCAGAGTTCAGATAGTATTATTGATTCTCCTAGTTTAGTATGTTGATTCTTGAACACAGCTACTTTTATGTGTCTTGGCCGTGGCCCTAAGCACTTTGTTTTCCAGTATTACCACCGGATACATAAATGCCACGGACACATGACTCGGTGAACCTTTTCAGATAGTGACTCAGCTTTGCTAAAGTCCACAGTTAGAGGTGTCCAGAGCTTTTAAGCACACTCTTTTTGCTTTGGATCACGACTTTAACCACTCAGTCTCAAGCTTTTCACTTGGACCTGCATGCTACAAGCACATGGTTAGGGACAGCTTGATTTAGCCGCTTAGGGCTGGATTTTATTTCCTTGGGCCCTCATATCCATTGATGCTCAAAGCCTTGGATCCTTTTTACCCTTGCCTTTTGGTTTTAAGGGCTATTGGCTTTTTCTGCTTGCTTTTTCTTTTTCTTTTATATTTTTTCGCCACTTTTTTTTTGCAAGCTTTGTTCTTCACTGCTTTTTCTTGCTTCAAGAATCAATTTTATGACTTTTCAGATCATCGATAACATTTTTCTTTTTCATCATTCTTTCAAGAGCCATCAATTTTAACATTCATAAACAACAAGATAAAAAATATGCACTGTTCAAGCATTCATTCAAAAAACAAAAAGTATTGTCACCACATCAATATAATTAAACTAAATTCAAAGATGAATTCGAAACTTACGTACTTCTTGTTCTTTTGTATTAAAAACATTTTTCATTTAAGAAAGGTGATGGATTCATGGAATTATTCATGGCCTTAAGACATACTTACTAAATACTAATGATCATGTAGGAAAGACACAAACATAGACAAACATGAAGCTCAAAAACCAAAAAATAGAGAGATAAGATCAAGGAAGTTAAGGAATGAGTCCACCTTAGTGAGGGTGGCACCTTCTTCTTGAAGGACCAATGGCATCCTTGAGCTCCTCTATGTCTCTTCCTTGCCTCTGTTGCTTGATCCCTAGTGATATTGGTGCTACTATCCTTAGTTGCTCCCAATAATTGTGTGGAGGAAAATGTATCCCCTAAGGTATCTCAAGGATTTCTTGATGAGGGAATTCCTCATGCTCTAGTTGAGGTCCATGAGTGGGCTCTCTTGATGTGCAGTCAAATGCTCTACTACTGAGCTATGGACCCTTGAGATGAATCTCTCCATCTCCCATGACTCAGACGTGAAAGCTTTTGTCTTCGCTTTCCTCTTTCTAGAGGTTTCTCCGGCCTTAGGTGCTATAAATGGTTATAGAAAAACAAAAAAAGCTATGCATTTACCACACCAAACTTAGAATGTGGCTCGCCCTTGAGCAAAAGAAGAAAGAATAGAAAAAGAAGCAGAAGAAGATATAGAGGAGAGGGAGAGAAGTGTGGTTTCGGCCAAGGGGGGTAAGAGAGGGTTGTGTTGTGTGAAAATGATTAAGGATGGTGGGGTTTATATAGTGGAGGGAGAGGGTAGTGGGTTCGGTTATTTAGGGTGGTTTGGGTGGGAAAGAGATTTTGAATTTGAAGGTAGGTGGGGTTTATGGGGAAGAGTGGATGGATGTGAATGGTGAAGAGGTGATGGTGAAGAATGTGAGTTGAGGTAGGTGGGGATCCTGTGGGGTCCACAGATCCTGAGAAGATCCTGTGGGGTCCACAGATCCTGAGGTGGTGCTGTGGGGTCCACAAATCCTGAGGTGTCAATGATTTATCATAGGCATGTAGAATGCCCTCTGCATGCAATCATGGTGTTTAACGCCAGATTGAAGCTTGTTTCTGGCATTAAACGCCCAAATGTAGCATGTTTCTGGCGTTTAACGCCAGCCTGATGCTTGTTGCTGGCGTTAAACGCCAGCTTTCCTCAAGGTGCAATCCTGGCGTTTAAACGGCAGACTGATGCTTGTTTTTGGCGTTCAACGCCAAATTCATGCTCTGTTCTGGCGTTGAATGCCAGCCAGATGCTCCTTACTGGCATTTAAACGCCAGTAAGATCTTCCTCCAAGGTGTGCTTTTTCTTCTGCTGTTCTTGATTCTGTTTTTAATTTTTCAATTATTTTGTGACTCCACATGATCATAAACCTAATAAAACATAAAAGAACAATAAAATATAGATAAATAAAAATTGGGTTGCCTCCCAATAAGTGCTTCTTTAATGTCAATAGGTTGACAGTGAGCTCTCATGGAGCTTCACAGATCATCAGAGCATTGTTGGGACCTCCCAACACCAAACTTAGAGTTTAAATGTCTGGGTTCAACAGCAAACTTAGAGTTTAGTTGTGGCCTCCCAACACCAAACTTAGAGTTTGACTATGGGGTCTTTGTTTGACTCTATATTGAGAGAAGCTTTTCATGCTTCCTCTCCATGTTTATAGAAGGATAACCTTGAGCTTTAAATACAAGGTAGTCCCCATTCAATTGAAGGACTAGTTCACCTCTGTCAACATCAATCACAGCTCCTGCTGTGGCTAGGAAGGGTCTTCCAAGGATGATGCATTCATCCTCATCCTTCCTAGTGTCTAAGATTATGAAATCAGCAGGGATGTAAAAGCCTTTAACCTTCACTAACACGTCGTCTACCAATCCATAAGCTTATTTTAGTGACTTGTCTACCATCTCTAAGGAGATTTTTGCAGCTTGTACCTCTCAGATCCCCAGTTTCTCCATTACAGAGAGTGGCATAAGATTTATACCTGACCCCAGGTCACACAGAGCCTTCTCAAAGGTCATGGTGCCTATGGTACAAGGTATTAAGAATTTACCAGGATCTTATTTCTTTTGAGGTAAAGTTTGCTGAACCCATGTATTTAGTTCACTAATGAGCAAGGGAGGTTCACCTTCCCAAGTCTCATACCAAACAACTTGCATTCAGCTTTATGATGGCTCCTAGATATTGAGCAACTTGCTCTTCAGTTACATCTTCATCCTCTTCAGAGGAAGAATAGTTCTCAGAGCTCATGAATGGTTAAAGGAAGTTCAATGGAATCTCTATGGTCTCTAGGTGAGCCTCAGATTCCTTAGGTTTCTCAATTTGGAACTCCTTTTTATTTGGAGAACGTCCCATGAGGTCTTCCTCATTGGAATTCACGTCCTCCCCTTCCTCTTTGGAGATTGTGATTATATCAATGGCCTTGCACTCTCTTTTTGGATTCTCTTCTGTATTGCTTGGGAGAGTACTAGGAGGAGTTTCAGTGATTTTCTTACTCAGCTGGCCCACTTGTGCCTCCAAATTTCTAATGGAGGACCTTGTTTCACTCATGAAACTTAAAGTGGCCTTAGACAGATCAGAGACTATGTTTGCTAAACTAGAGGGGCTCTGCTCAGAATTCTCTGTCTGTTGCTGAGAAGATGATGAAAAAGGCTTGCTATTGCTAAGCCTGTTTCTTCCACCATTATTAAAGCCTTGTTGAGGCTTTTGTTGATCCTTCCATGAGAAATTTGGATGATTTTTCTATGAGGAATTATAGGTGTTCCTATAAGGTTCACCCAGGTAATTCACCTCTGCCATTGTAGGGTTCTCAGGATCATAAGCTTCTTCTTCAGAAGATGCCTCTTTAGTATTGTTGGATGCATTTTGCCATCCATTCAGACTCTGAGAAATCATGTTGACTTGCTGAGTCAACATTTTGTTTTGAGCCAATATGGCATTCACAGCATCAATTTCAAGAACTCCCTTCCTCTGAGGCCTCACATTACTCACAGGATTCCTCTTAGAAGTGTACATGAATTGGTTATTTGTAACCATGTCAATAAGTTCTTGAGCTTCTGCAGGCGTTTTCTTTAGGTGAATGGATCCGCCTGCAGAATGGTCCAGTGACATCTTAGAAAACTCAGATAGACCATAATAGAATATATCTAAAATGGTCCACTCTGAAAGCATGTCAGAAGGACACTTTTTGATCATCTGCTTGTATCTTTCCCAAGCTTCATAGAGGGATTCACCATCTTTTTGCTTGAAGGTCTGAACATCCACTCTAAGCTTGCTCCACTTTTTAGGAGGAAAAAACTTGGCCAAGAAGGCCGTGACCAGCTTATCCTAATAGTCCAAGCTATTTTTAGGTTGTGAGTTGGTGCACGAAATTGCAATCACACTTTTGCAATCCCGCACAACTAACCAGCAAGTGCACTGGGTCGTCCAAGTAATACCTTGCGTGAGCAAGGGTCGATCCCACAGAGATTGTCAGCTTGAAGCAAGCTATGGTTATCTTGTAAATCTTAGTCAGGATATCAGAAATTATCAGGATTGATTGTGAAAAGCAAAAGAACATGAAATAAGTACTTGTTAAGCAGTAATGGAGAATAGGTTGAGGCTTTGGAGATGCTCCATCTTCTGAATCTCTGCTTTCCTACTGTCTTCTTCATCAACGCGCAAGGCTCCTTCCATGGCATGCTGTATGTAGGGTTTCCCCGTTGTCAGTGGCTACCTCCCATCCTCTCAGTGAAAATGTTCCTATGCTCTGTCACAGCATGGCTAATCATCTGTCGGTTCTCGGTCAGGCCGGAATAGAATCCAGTGATTCTTTTGCGTCTGTCACTAACGCCCCACCTGCTAGGAGTTTGAAGCACGTCACAGTCATTCAATCATTGAATCCTACTCAGAATACCACAGACAAGGTTTAGACCTTCCGGATTCTCTTGAATGCCGCCATCAGTTCTAGCTTATACCACGAAGATTCCGATTAAAGAATCCAAGAGATATCTACTCAATCTAAGGTAGAACGGAGGTGGTTGTCAGGCACACATTCATAGTTGAGAACATGATGAGTGTCACGGATCATCACATTCATCCGGGTTAAGAGCAAGTGATATCTTGGAATGGAAGCAAGCATGATTGAATAAGAAACAGTAGTAATTGCATTAATCCATCAAGACACAGCAGAGCTCCTCACCCCCAACCATGGGGTTTAGAGACTCATGCCGTGGAAGGTATACAAAGAAACGTGTAAAGTGTCATGAGGTACTGATACAATGTCAAAAGATCCTATTAATAGTAAACTAGTAACCTAGGGTATACAGAAATGAGTAAATGACGTAAAAATCCACTTCTGGGTCCACTTGGTGTGTGCTTGGGCTGAGCAATGAAGCATTTTCGTGTAGAGACCCTTTCTGGAGTTAAACGCCAGCTTTCATGCCAGTTTGGGCGTTTAACTCCAAGTTTTATGCCAGTTCCGGCGTTTAACGCTGGAATTTCTGAGGCCGAATTGCTACGCCGGTTTGGGCCATCAAATCTTGGGCAAAGTATGGACTATCATATATTGCTGGAAAGCCCAGGATGTCTACTTTCCAATGTCGTTGAGAGCGCGCCAATTGGGCTTCTGTAGCTCCAAAAAATCCACTTCGAGTGCAGGGAGGTCAGAATCCAACAGCATCTGCAGTCCATTTAAGTCTCTGAATCAGATTTTTGCTCAGAACCCTCAATTTCAGCCAGAAAATACCTGAAATCACAGAAAAACACACAAACTCATAGTAAAGTCTAGAAAAGTGAATTTTAATTAAAAACTAATAAAATTATACTAAAAACTAGCTAAAAGATACTAAAAACATACTAAAAACAATGCCAAAAAGTGTACAAATTATCCGCTCATCACAACACCAAACTTAAATTGTTGCTTGTCCCCAAGCAACTGAAAATCAAAATAGAATAAAAAGAAGAGAATATACTATAGACTCCAAAATATCAAAGAAACATAGTTCCAATTAGATGAGCGGGACTAGTAGCTTTTTGCCTCCGAACAGTTTTGGCATCTCACTCTATCCTTTGAAGTTCAGAATAATTGGCATCTATGAGAACTCAGAACTCAGATAGTATTATTGATTCTCCTAGTTAAGTATAATGATTCTTGAACATAGCTAGTGTATGAGTCTTGGCTGTGGCCCAAAGCACTCTGTCTTCCAGTATTACCACCGGATACATACATGCCACAGACACATAATTGGGTGAACCTTTTCAGATTGTGACCCAGCTTTGCTAGAGTCCCCAATTAGAGGTGTCCAAGGTTCTTAAGCACACTCTTTTTGCCTTGGATCACAACTTTATTCCTTTCTTTCTTCTTTCTTTTTTTTTTCGAAAATATTTTTTTTTTGTATCCACTGCTTTTTCTTGCTTCAAGAATCAATTTGATGATTTTTCAGATCCTCAATAACAGTTCTCTTTCTCCTCATTCTTTCAAGAGCCAACAATTTTAACATTCTCAAAACAACAAATTCAAAAGACATATGCACTGTTCAAGCATTCATTCAGAAAACAAAAAGTATTGTCACCACATCAAACTAATTCAACTAGTTTCAGAGATAAATTTGAAATCCTGTACTTCTTGTTCTTTTGTGATTAAAGCATTTTTCATTTAAGAGAGGTGATGGATTCATAGGACATTCATAACTTTAAGGCATAATCTTTAAATTTTATTAATTATGAATTAAGAACAAGACTCAAAAATAGATATAAGATTAGACTAGAAAATAGAAAAAAAACGCAAAAAATAGGCTCCTAATGATAGAGGTTTTCACAGAGTTAGGACTCAACAACCTTGATTCTGAGAAGTGGATACTCCCTCAGCTTGAGAGGAGAGCTTTTGGCGTTTCATCTCTTGGATTTCACGCCCCTGCTTCTCTTGTTCCTTCAGCAATTTACAGAGCATGCAGTTCTGATTCTGCTGTTCTTCCTTCAGTTGCTCCATAGTTTCTTGCAACTTTGTGATAGATGCTTCTAGGCTGGTCCAGTAGTCAATTCTTGGGAATTCAGGGAGGAATTCCTGCGCCCTCCTCTTGATAGAGTTGTCTTGTATTTGTCCTTCCATTGACTTCTTGGTGATTGGGTGTTCAATGGGTATGAATTCATCTACTCCCATCTTTACCCCAGCCTCTATACAGAGCAAGGAAATCAAGCTTGGGTAAGCCAGTTTGGCTTCAGTGGAATTCTTATTTGCAATTGTGTAGATCTCACAAGCAATCACATGATGCACCTCCACTTCTTTTCCAAGCATAATGCAATGAATCATTACTGCTCTCTTGATAGTGACCTCAGAACGGTTGCTAGTGGGCAATATGGAACGCCCAATAAAGTCTAGCCAACCTCTTGCAATTGGTTTGAGGTCTCCCCTCTTGAGTTGGTTTGGGACACCCTTAGAATTGGTTATCCACTTAGTTCCAGGGCGGCATATGTCCTCTAGAACTTGATCCAACTCTTTATCTGCTCTCACCATCCTCCTATTAAAGGAGTCAGGATCATCTTGCAGTTGAGGAAACTTAAGATTTCTCTTATTTTGTCCAGATGGAAGTACATAACTTTCCCTCTGACCATGGTTCTGTAGGTATGGTAAGCGGTTCCAGTCATTCTCTGCTTATCTGTTAGCCACAGATTTGAGTAGAATTCCTGAACCATGTTCCTTCCAACCCTTATTTCAGGATTGGTTAGAACTTTCCATCCTCTGTTTCGAATTTGCTCTTGGATCCCTGGATATTCATCTTCTTTCAGATCAAATTTAACTTCCGGGATCACGGACCTCAGACCCATTATTTTGTGATAATGGTCTTCATGTTCTTTGGTTAAGAACTTCTCTTGATTCCAAAGATTTTTTGGATTATTCTCTTTCTTGCCTCTTAAATTGGTTTGTTTTCCCTTAGGAGCCATGACCTTGATGAATCATGGCTTAGTGATCACGGAAAAGCACACCAAACTTAGAGGTTTGCTTGTCTTCAAGCAAAAGAAAGGAAGGAAGAGAGAGAGCAGAGAGCAAATTCGAATGGTGTGGGGGAATGGTGAGGCCGAACGTGTTCTTATAAGGGGGGGAAAGGAGATTTCGAAAAAAATAAGAAGAGATTTGAGAAGATATGGAGAGAATTAAAAAAAAGTGAGTTTTTGAATGAGATTTGGAATTGATTTGAGATAGATTTGAAGAATGGTTTTAGATTTTTGAAAATTTGAGATTGAATGATGAAGGGTTGAAGTGTATTTATGTAGAAGAGTATGGGTAAGAAAAGGAAAGTTTGAAAAAATTTGATTTGAAAACAAAATTGTGGTCCCCCCACCTTTCTGGCGTTAAACGCCCAGAATGGCACCCATTCTGGCGTTTAACGCCCAATTGATGCCCCTTTTGGGCGTTTAACGCCCAGCCAGGTGCCCTAGCTGGCGTTAAACGCCAGAATTCCTTTGTCACTGGGCGTTTTTCTAAACGCCCAGGATCCTGTACACCTGGCGTTAAACGCCCAGAATGGTGCCCATTCTGGCGTTTAACGCCCAAAATGGCACCATTCCTGGCGTTAAACGCCCAGAATGATACCCATTATGGCGTTTAACGCCCAAAATGCCCCTTACTGGCATTTTTTCGCCAGTAAGCTCATTTCTCTGCTTTTTGAGCTGAAACCTTCTGTAACTCTGTGAATTCCTTCATTTTTGATACTTGCCTTTGTAAGAACAAATCATGTAACTTCCTAATGACTGG
Source organism: Arachis stenosperma (assembly GCF_014773155.1). Classification (NCBI taxonomy): domain Eukaryota; kingdom Viridiplantae; phylum Streptophyta; class Magnoliopsida; order Fabales; family Fabaceae; genus Arachis; species Arachis stenosperma. The sequence goes on from NC_080380.1 coordinate 65,275,515, forward strand.
GTTGCCTCCCAGCAAGCGCTTCTTTACTGTCTTTAGCTGGACCTTTACTGAGAATCACTCAAGTCTCAGTTTTGAGCATTCCTG